>NC_092169.1:30782500-31082500 GCF_045791955.1 Oncorhynchus clarkii lewisi | reverse complement strand
ATTAAGTCATATATTAAATGTTCAACCATGTTCCACCCTAAAAATGTGGAATGAGCTTTGATTTCTGATGAAACAGATAGAAAAGGGGTCTTAGAAAACATCTACGGTACAGTACCAGCAAAAATCTTAAAAACTATTAGAAATACATCAAAATACAATCATGTTGAAGTAAAGACCCAACTAATATCTACATTTATATTTCGTTTTGCAGAAATGATTTTCCTTCTGTAAGTTTAAGAAATAATGCCTACCCACTGGGCAAAATCAACTTTTCTTCCACGTCATTTCAATGAAATTACATTCAACCAACACGTGCCTAGTGTTTTGTCATTCTGTTATCAAAACCCCACATATCTTTAACATATTTCCTCATTTATCTCTCTCATGAGGAGGAAGGAAGGATAAGGAAAGTTCACAGAAGTAACAAGAAAAGGTAGTTTGTGTTTTTACTGATAACAATTTGGTTTATTAAGTGATTCAAATGTGTCATTCTGTAACCAAATCGGTAACAGAATGACTGGAAAAATCCGTATCAGATTTCCTGCAACGAAACTGGCTAAAATGGGAATACATACAGTAGTAGTCACAAACCCAAGTCCCTTCCATTGGCATACTGTTCAGCTCTGACCTTTCTCTTTCTGTCGCGTGATGGTAAAAGCAAGAGTTTGACAACAGTCTGGACAATCTCTTCTCTTTCTCTCCAGGTAATGTCTAACTGACCAATGAGCCACCTCTCTTTCCATTTACTGTAATCAGCCCTTTCACCCACTGAGCACCGACCAACACTGGACGTCCATGGATGTTGAAAAGTAGTTGGTCAGTTCAAATCTGAACCAATTATGTTTCACAAGTTTGGACAGAACAGTAAAGAAAATTTGAGTAGAGATCAGTACAATACAGTAATGTACAACCAAATTTAGTACAACACACTGTAATTTACTGTGTTATGTTGTACTCTGCTCTACTGTGACATCCAACTTGTGAAACATGTACGTCCGCGATTGGTACAGATTTGGTCCGGTTCGTACCAACCAAATGTGGTTTTGTTGGGAGTGGACCTCATTAGAATAGTGGCAAGTGTGTAGAATAATACCCAAACATACAAATGTCATGTCCTACCTTATTGCACCGAACACTTTAGTAGACGCTCTTAATCCAGAGAATGATTTACAGTAGTGAGTGCATATATTTTCATACCTTTTTTCCATATTGGTCCCCCATGGGAATCAAATCCACAAATCCAGTTTGACAAGCATCATACTCTACCAACTGTGCAAAACAGGACCCCCTGTTCAGAATACATCACCATGAAGATATTCATAATTAGGCGTTTCTCTATAGTACAGATCAGGGACCCATGACGTAATTCTGTTACCATCATTCTGGATGTTAATCCACTTCATTTACTCTAGTTCAGGTATTCCCAAACTGGGGTACGCACAATGCCGTCGGGGGTACGCCAAAAAGAAATGTGATTCACATTTAAAAAATATGCATATACTTTATTTATTTTGTACATTATTTCTTTCATCACATTTTCAATCAGTCCATTTATATTTTCCAACGGGGCTATACACTGATTTTTTTTTCCTCGCATGAGTAGCCTCATTTCACTGCCAAAAATAAAATTAAACCATCTAGTGTTCAGCGAAATAACAGCACAATGTCAAATTCAGTCTAGTCAAATAATTAACATCCCATCACATTAACCGTTACTCTCTCGCAGGAATTCCACTAATGTATGTAGCCAAACGTAGCTGCTGCTCATGTTGGTATCTGTACTGATGGTGCAAAAGCCATGACAGGGAGACATAGTGGAGTGGTAACGCGCTTGCAAGCAGTAGCTCCCGATGCCACTTGGGTACACTGCAGCATCCACTGAGAGGCTCTTGCTGCCAAGGGAATGCCTGACAGCTTGAAAGACATTTTGGACACTACAGTGAAAATGGTTAACTTTGTTTAGGCCCCTGAACTCTAGTGTATTTTCTGCACTTTCTGCACAATGCAATTATATGGGCAGCGACCATGTAACGCTTTTACAACATACAGAAGTGAGCTGGTTATCAAATGATTGACACGTTTTTTTTATTGAGAGACGAGCTTAAAGTTTTCTTTACTGACCATTATTTTAACTTGTCTGACCGCTTGCATGATGACGAGTTTCTCACACTACTGGCCTATCTGGGTGATGTTTTTTCTCACCTGAATGATCTGAATCTAGGATTACAGTGACTCTCTGCAACTATATTCAATGTGCGGGACAAAATTGAGGTTATGATTAAGAAGTTGTCTGCATTAACAAGGACAACACACAGGTCTTTCCATCATTGTATGATTTTTTTTTGAAAATTAACTCAAGGTTACGGACAATGCCAAATGTGATATAGCGAAGCACCTGAGTGAGTTGGGTGCGCAATTACGCAGGTACTTTCCCGAAACGGATGACACAAACATCTGGATTTATTATTCCTTTCCTGCCCTGCCTCTAGTCCACTTACCGATATCTGAACAAGAGAGCCTAATCGAAATTGCAACAAGCAGTTCTGTGAACATTTAATTTAATCAGAAGCCACTGCCAGATTTCTGGATTGGGCTGCACTCAGAATATCCTGCCTTGGCAAATCGTGCTGTTAAGACACTGATGCCCTTTGCAACCATGTACCTATGTGAGAGTGGATTCTCGGCCATCACTAGCATGAAAACTAAATACAGGCACAGACTGTGTGTGGTTGTAACGGTTCTCTTCTGGTGAAAGAGAGGCGGACCAAAATGCAGCGTGGTTAGTTTTGTACATCTTTAATAAAGATGAAAATACAACAATCTACAAAACAAGAACCTTGAAAAAAACAAAACAGTCCTATCTGGTGCCACAAACACAAAGACAGGAACAATCACCCACAAGAGACCCAAAGAATATGGCTGCCTAAATATGGTTCCCAATCAGAGACAACGATAAACTCCTGCCTCTGATTGAGAACCACTCTAGGCAACCATAGACTTACCTAGAGTACTACTCTAACCACAATCCCATAACTACAAACAACCCCAGAGGCGTGACAGTGGTCAGGGCGTGACAGTGGTCAATTATTTAAGACTGAGACTCTCTCCGATGCAACCCAGCATTGCATCCATTCAAGCACACCTCATTCTCATTAACCTGTGGGTTATTCACAATTTTCAATGAACAAGTAAGGTTTCATGTGTAAGATGGTTAAATAAAGAGCAAAATTATTGATTATTAATATATTATTATTTGTGCTGTGGTCCTATAAGAGGTCTTTGTCACTTTCCACTAGCCAGGTTGTGATAAAAACTCACACTCATCCTTATGTTTAATGAATGTATCGTATAGTGTGTGTGTGTCAGGCTTACAATGATGGCAAAAAAAACACATTTGAGAGTGCGCTGACCCTGGTGCTAGAGATGTTATGCAGCTGGAGGTTGAATGTTTGAAGGGGTACGGGACTATAAAAAGTTTGGGAACCACTGCTCTAATTATATAACCAAAATAGTTTGTTTTCAAACTCAAGGTGTTACATCAGAGCTTTTCACAACACATATTTATCAAAGCTGATCTGATTGGTCAAAAGATCAGGATTGTGCTGGCTGTGAAAATGCAGCCATTGTGACCATTCATTTTGATTCACGTATTTATGCTTTGAGAAGGCAACTGTATTTTGAAAACATATTTCATGTTTTGCAAAAAGGCACAGAGCTCTGTGTCTTGTGAGCTCTTGTGAAAATCGACATCATTGTTTTATAAAAAATATTTGGGAGAAAAACTATAACAAACACTGCTTAGTGTAAAGTCTTATTTGTATATTTCCCAGGGTGCCTTCCCTTCTGAGCTAATTGTAGACTTACCACCCATGACTGTTATTATTAGTGACGGATGGTTGTTGCATTCAGTTATTTTCCTTAGCCTTCACCAAGGGACATCCTGAGTGATTATATTCTCATTCAATTTTAATTATTTGAGCTAATGTTTTCATAAGACCTTACTTAGGCTTTATCTAGACTTGACAGTTCATGCAGTTTTTGTATTCAGATCAAGGAGTTCTGATCATAGATTTCTTAACACATCATGTGTCTACGTTCACATTTAAATGTGTCCACCATGTCCACACTGTGTCCAGATTCCATTTTCCCAAACGATATTCAAATGCCAGTATGCATTCTGAAAACGATGGAAATAGTGGAATAGGTAAAATATGATAACACAATAACAACTTGATGGCAGTATCTAACTACCCAGCTAACCTCTGTAGGTAGCCAGCAAGCTAGCAAGCAAAGCTAAAGCGATTGCAAACGTGTAAGCATAACTCTAGCCAAACAAAAAAATAGTTCATAGCTGGCTAACATTTCTGAGGCCAGCAAACAAGTTCCTGACATGTTAGGAGTGCATTTCTTCCAGCATTATAATGAATCTCGCTCCAGAAACACGGAAAAATCAACACTTGGTCACATTGGCCAATTTGCCAGGTTGCAATGCACCATATACCTGACAGACCAATAGCAACGTACCATACTGCTGACAGACCAATAGCAATGCACCATATTTCACCAGGCTTCTCAACCACAAAAGTGGGCTAGTCTGTACAAAGACGTTCTAAGATCTGCAGAGGGGGAATGGGAAATGTAACACATTCAGCAAGAGAGGGTTTACTGTGACTTTAGAATACGAGTACAATGTAGAATGGGAAAACATTGTTGTTCTTTGTAAAAGTCAGAAAATGGTTAATGTGAGCCTCCCCCAAAAACAGAGAAAATGAAGATAGAACAAACACACAATAATTTCATCATTGCCGACACGGACTTATGCTCTAACTTTATTGAATTTGGAAATGTAAATGATTTGTTTCTGTACATGTAATTTTCCCCCTCTGTGTATATGTAATTTTTGCTGTTATGCCTTTAATAATAGTGACAGATTGGTGCCAAAACTCCAGAATTAGACCTGAATAACTTGGTGCTTATAAAGTTAACTGTTAATACTGTGCATTTGGCAAGTTATCAAAGTAATTACTAGAAACAAAAAAAAGCATTAATCATTTTGTAGCCTTAAAAAGACTGCTGATCTGTGAAACAATTACCTCGCCGGGTTGTATTTATGCACGGACAAAAACGTAGCTTGAACAAAGAATTTCACCAACATGTCAAAAAAAGGTTTGTTATTAAATAAAATTTGCTTTCATGATCAGATGTATTTATGTAGTTATATTATATATAGCTAAATAATAAAACTGTTCACATTTTTTAAGCTGATGACTACAGTCCAACAGAGTGTTCACAGCACGCACACACTTGTGCATGCAAGCACACACACACACACACACACACACACACACACACACACACACACACACACACACACACACACACACACACACACACACACACACAAAAGCCTGTTAGATCTATGGCAGAGGCTGCTTGTGTCATTTAACAATCAATAAAAAGACAGCACAGTGGAGAGGTAGAGGGATGGAGGGATAGAGGGAAGGAGGAGAGGGAGGTGTGATCGCATCTTCGGTTCAGTGTCTTTCTGCGATTGTCAGCAGAATGGGGCTCTTTATGTGCACCAATCATTTCACACCAAGTGCACTCTCTCCATCTTCTGACACACACACACACACACACACACACACACACACACACACACACACACACACACACACACACACACACACACACACACACACACACACACACACACACACACACACACACACACACCTCAGAGGCCACAGTAGCCACGTCATGGGTTATTTGTTCGCTGTCCCTCCGTTTCCCTTTCTCACACTATAACGAGTGTGTGTGTGTCGGTGTATATGTGTGTGTGTGTGTTGGTGTGTGTGTGTGTGCGCATGTCTGTTGGTGTGTGTGTGTGTGTGTGTGTTGGTGTTTGTGTGCGTGTGTCTGTTGGTGTGTGTGTGTCTGTTGGTGTGTGTGTGTGTGTGTGTGTGTGTGGGCCTACGCATGCGTGTGTGTAACCCTGATGAGTGCCACTCTACCATAGGGCTTTATGTTACTGTAATGGACAGCTTTCTATCTCTCTCTCCCCATAATCATAAATATATCCTCTCTTCAGTCACAGTACAGATGGTCCATAACCATGCATCACTATCACAGCCTTATTCACATAAATACACACACCACACCAGGCTGGGCTCCATTGGGCCACCCTAAGACTTTCTCTTAGCCAGTCTCTCTCTCTCTCTCTCCCAGCAAATCAGTTTATGTCTCTCTCCCAGAAAATCTGAAATCAGTTTCTCTCTCTTTTTCTTTCTCTCCCAGCAAATCAGTTTATCCCCCCGCCCCCCAGACAAACAATCACACACCCTGTCAATCTCTGTCTTTGTCTCTCCATGCCTGTGTCCCAAATGGCATCCTATTTACCACATAGTGCACTACATTTGACCAGAGCCTTATGAGCCCTGGTCAAAATAGGGCTGTGGTCAAATATAGTGCACTGCCTACATAGACAATAGGGTGCGGTTTCTCTGATAGGCAAGACAGCCATTGTTGGTTCTCCATTGTCAATAATAATGGGCTCTTACCCCAAAGGGAGCATGTTGTTCATGTATGTTCAGAATGGAATCCCTGGACGTTGGTTATTTTACATATACATTTGCACCAGTATGATATTTTACGTTACGTTACAAATGCAATAAGGCTGGGTGGCAGGCAGCCTAGTGGTTAGAGCGTTGGGCCAGGAACGGAAAGGTTGTTGGATCAAATCCCCAAGGTGAAAATCTGTTGTTCTGGCAGTTAATCCACTGTTCTCTGGGTGCTGTGGATGTTGATTAAGGCAGCCCCCCTGCACCTCTCTGATTCAGAGGTGTTGGGTTAAATGCAGAAGACACATTTCAGTTGAATGCATTCAGTTGAACAACTGACTAGGTGTTGCATATCACCATTTTATCAGTCTTATGCCATGATTTTGCCATCCCAGACAACATTTCCACCTCGTGGGCAAATTCTTAGGTCGCAAATAATTGTCAGACATCTGGCTCGTTCAATGTGACGGGGTCTAGGTCTGTCGATTAAGTACCACATGCGGTCGTAGGCTCCAAACATAGTTCTGACAGTGTCAGACATACTGTGGTTTGTGTTATGAGCCGATCCCGGTGACTGACCAATAGGAACACGGCCGGCAGGGACCGCCAGGATTTTTGCATAAAAAATGTAACCAAAACTTTGCAAGTAATGGGCTGTGTCTAATTACAAATAACATAAACATATCAAAATCGCAATGCTTGTATTGAGTGATGCCAAGGATTTAGGTGGAGGGATTCCAAGGATTCGAGCTATGGGGCTTTTATTCAGCATTAGCGTTTTCATGTGGTAATGAGTAGCGTGCGTTCACAGAGATAGGAGGAGCAGTGTCTGTCAATCATCAAAATAGCAACAGATTGTTGTTGTTCTTTTGACGCCATGCTTGATACGCCCAGTTGATGTAGCCTCGCAAGCCAATTGCAGAATGTGATCACAAAACTGAAGCAGATCGTACAATCTGGACAGGTTGATATCGAGATGTAATAATCATAAAAGACTGAATCCGACGTACAGCGTGGCGAGGATGGGAGAACATTTCTATGAGGAAAACTTGTAATTTTGGAATCATTTATATTGTAAATAAGAATAGAATATGTTTATAAACACTTCTATATTAATGTGGATGCTACCATGATTACTGAAGTCCTGAATGATGAGTAAGAAAGTTACAGGCGCACAAATATCATACACCCAAGATATGCTCAATTCTCACCATTTACAATAACAGGGGAGGTTCGCAATTTTGAGGGGGTATGATATTTGTGGTCTAACTTTCTCACTCATCATTATTCATGATTAATTCATGATTATCTGTAATCATGATAGCATCCACATGAATGTAAATGTGTTTATAAACATATTATATTCTTATTTGGAATAAAAGCGACTCCAAAATGACTACATTATTTACCATTCATTTATATTGGGCATAAAATAATCTGAAACACAAGAAAAAACAAACAGCAAATGCATCCAACACTTTTGATGTAGTCATTGCGTGCTCGGAATACGGGACCAAATACTAAGCTTTTGACTACTTTAATACACATATAAGTGGATTTGTCTAAAATGGGGAAGATGATGTACTTAAAGTGCTACAATTTCTAAACTGTTTTCCCGATATGTATGAAAATACACTCAAATTAACAATGACAGTCTGCACTTTAACCTCATAGTCATTGTATTAATTAAAATCCAAAGTGCTGGAGTGCAGAGCTAAAACAACAAAACGTCCCAATACTTTTGGAGCTCACTGTACGTTTCACAACACTAGTATGTTTCAGCAGTCCATAGGGAGGTGCATGACACAACCTCACCACTGGTTATATCAATCCATCACACTATTATAATGGGTGTGTCACCAGATATGAAATATGATTGGAGGCCTCCTGGCCCAAAACTACCCATCAATCCTGTAGCAGGAATGTAATATGTGTGTGAGTGTGTGTAAATATATGTATGTGTGTGCATGTGTGTTGCAAGGTCTCCTAAAAGGAATTCATAGGTTGTGTTTACTTTACAGCCTGTCAAGTGTTCATATGATGGTGAGTTTTTTATTTTGAGTTCGGAGCTTTCACAGTGAAGTTCTAAGTAAGCCGTGTCCGAGCCAGAATGGCCCACAGGGCAGGAGACTATCCCCTGTTTCTGTAGAGTGAACCAGAATGGCCCACAGGGCAGGAGCCTATCCCCTGTTTCTGTAGTGTGAACCAGAATGGCCCACAGGGCAGGAGACTATCCCCTGTTTCTGTAGAGTGAACCAGAATGGCCCACAGGGCAGGAGACTATCCCTGTTTCTGTAGAGTGAACCAGAATGGCCCATAGGTTAGGAGACTATCTCCTGTTTCTGTAGAGTGAACCAGAATGGGCCATAGGGCAGGAGACTATCTCCTGTTTCTGTAGCGTGAGGCGGCTTGATGTACAAGTAGTTGAAGTAATTCGATGTTCATATTTGTTTCATACTAAATTCATACACGGTTAAACTGTACCGTATACATTCCCAGAGTGTTCTGTGCTGACTGTTGTTTTCGACAAACATTAGTGTTTACTACCATCAATACGTTCACTACTGGCCTTACAAGTCTTAGAATCTGAGTTAGCAGAATAGCTAATGTTCCTTACTCCATAGAAACACTCAGATAATGTATACATTAGCAAATGAAACCTGAGTTAGCATTAAAGACCATATACCTTTCCAATGAAGAGTCTTTACCTGTTAACAACACACTCACGGACACACACACACACACACCCTTCCCCCAATGCGCACACAGCCGCCCAGAACAACACACACACACATACTCACTTCTACTACAGCCATTAGTCTTGCATTATTTTCCTCTAACACAAGACAATAATGCTAGCGTAAATGATTCTCAGCTCAGCGGTTTTAGCACAGAGGAGTCGTCTGTGTAGCTCTAAAGGCTGTGTTATGTGTGTTTCTCTGTATAACGCCGAGGCCTCGTGCTCTTCTATAGGGAGTCAGGGGGATGGACCAACTGCCACTCTCTGCCGCTCTGTCTCCCCACTTGCAAGCACACACACACAGACAGACACACACACTCCCCGCGGTAATAAACCTGAGTGTGTATCACCGGGGGTCGGTGTATTGTATTGTGCTTGTCTCTCCATCTGCCATGGAAGTCTATGGGGCATGGGAGTCTCTCTGGAGATGGATTCTAGCCTCCAGGAGAGCTCTGCTGTTCCCCTATCCTGCCCCAGACAAGCTTCACCACAATGGGCTTTGTGTGTAGGTAAGCTCCCTGGATGCTGGTGGGGATGGTTCTTCTGGACCCATTTCTAGAAGTGGAACCTGTGTGTGGAACCGAAGGGAAAGTAATGTGTTTGGATTGGAGACTCAGTAACAATATACAGTGCATTCAGAAAGTATTCAGACCCCTTCCCTTTTTCCACATTTTGTTACATTACAGCCTTATTCTAAATTTCACACACAATACCACATAATAACAAAGCAAAAACAGGTTAAGACATTTTTGCAAATGTATATATAAATAAAATGCCAGAGCAAAAACCAAGCCATGATGTCAAAGGAATTGTCCGTAGAGCTCCGCGACAGGATTGTGTCAAGACATAGATCTGGGGAAGGGTACCAACATTTTTTGCAGTATTGAAGGTCTCCAAGAACACAGTGGCCTCCATCATTCTTAAATGGAAGAAGTTTGGAACCACCAAGACTCTTCCTAGAGCTGGCCAAGCTGAACAATCGGGAGAGAAGGGCCTTTGTCAGGGAGGTGACCAAGAACCTGATGGTCACTCTGACAGAGCTCAAGAGTTCCTCTGTGGAGAAGGGAGAACTTTACAGAAGGACAACCATCTTTGCAGCACTCCACCAATCAGGCCTTGATGGTGGAGTGGCCAGACCAAAGCCACTCCTCAGTAAAATACACATGACAGCCCTCTTGGAGTTTGCCAAAAGGCACCTAAAGGACTCTCAGACCATGAGAAACAAGATTCTCTGGTCTGATGAAACAAAGATTGAACTCTTTGGCCTGAATGCAAAGCGTCACGTCTGAAGGAAACCTGGCACCATCCCTACGGTGAATCATGGTGGTGGCAGTATCATGCTGTGGGGATGTTTTTTAGCAGCAGGGACTGGGACACTATTCAGGATCGAGGAAAGGATGAACGGAGCAAAGAGAGGTCCTTGATGAAAACCGGCTCCAGAGGGCTCAGAACATCAGACTGGTGCGAAAGTTCACCTTCCAGCAGGACAGTGACCATAAGCTCACAGCCAAGACAACGCAGGAGTGGCTTCGGGCGAAGTCTCTGAATGTCCTTAAGTGGCCTAGCCAGAGCCCCAACTTGAATCCGATCGAACATCTCTGGAGAGACCTGAAAATAGCTGTGCAGCGACACTCCCCATCCAACCTGACAGAGCTTGAGAGGATCTGCAGAGAAGAATGGGAGAAACTCCCCAGATACAGGTGCCCTAGCTTGTTACGTCATACCCAAGAAGACACGAAGCTGTAACAAATGCCAAATTTGCTTCAACAAAGTACGGAGTAAAGGGTCTGAATAGTTATGTAAATCATCAATAAACCAGTTTTAGGTCTGTCATTATGGGGTATTGTCTGTAGAATGAAAAAATGTAGTTAGAAGAACAGATGACTACTCTCTCTTACAAGCAACGCGCATGTTGCTCCCACCCATCTATTTAATGTGTTTGACGTGTGCGAAATCCATTTATATCTTGTGGGATTGATTGCGTTAATTTTACTCTTGTGACTCTTTCATAATCTTGCTTGTGCCTGTTGTTTTTTTCCCTTTAACGTTAAGACCATGGGAAATGTTTGGCATGACCTGTCAAACACATCCCGGTAATGGCTGAAATGGAATACATTGTCAAATCAAATCAAATGTATTTATATAGCCCTTTGTACATCCACTGATATCTCAAAGTGCTGTACAGAAACCCAGCCTAAAACCCCAAACAGCAAGCAATGCAGGTGTAGAAGCACGGTGGCTAGGAAAAACTCCCTAGAAAGGCCAAAACCTAGGAAGAAACCTAGAGAGGAACCAGGCTATGAGGGGTGGCCAGTCCTTTTCTGGCTGTGCCGGGTGGAGATTATAACAGAACATGGCCAAGATGTTCAAATGTTCATAAATGACCAGCATGGTCAAATAATAGTTATCGAGGGTGCAGCAAGTCAGCACCTCAGGAGTAAATGTCAGTTGGCTTTTCATAGCCGATCATTAAGAGTATCTCTATCACTCCTGCTGTCTCTAGAGAGTTGAAAACAGCAGGTCTGGGACAGGTAGCACGTTCGGTGAACAGGTCAGGATTCCATAGCCGCAGGCAGAACAGTTGAAACTGGAGCAGCAGCACGGCCAGGTGGACTGGAGACAGGAAGGAGTCATCATGCCAGGTAGTCCTGAGGCATGGTCCTAGGGCTCAGGTCCTCCGAGAGAGAGAAAGAAAGAGAGAAAGAGAGAATTCACACAGGACACCGGATAAGACAGGAGAAGTACTCCAGATATAACAAACTGACAGTAGCCCCCTGACACATTAACTACTGCAGCATAAATACTGGAGGCTGAGACAGGAGGGGTCAGGACACACTGTGGCCCCATCCGATGATACCCCCTCCATAAAAATGGAGCTCTATAGGAGAAAGCCCTGCCTCCAGCTGTTTGTACAAAAATGAATGTCAAAATATTGGCATTGGACAAACCATGTACACGATGTCCAATACCACCCAAAGCGGCGTTGATTCGTGCAAAGTATATGGCAAATGCCATATGGCAATTGCCAATTGTAACACCTCAAAAATCCAACAGGGGGCGAGTGCGCTCCACCTGGGTTTTTCATATTGGAAATGCAACCCAAGTCAACATCCAAAAGAAAAATTTTGAAAAAATGATATTTTTTTCAAAAACTTTTTACCCCTTAAAAAAGTGCTTTCTGGGCCTTTTTTCGAATTTCTTTCGCTTTTTTTGTCAATTACACATGTGTAAGAACTGTATGAATATACTTTTGTCCAATTTTGATATCAATTTTTTTTTTTTTTAATTACATGCGCATAAGGCATATGTTTTGTCCATTTGCAATATGATTTCATAGGAAGTCAAAAGTCAAAAGTCAAAAATGTCAAAATTTGGTAAAAAACTTCACACATCCTTAAAAAAGTGCTTTCTGGACCGTTTTTCAAAATTCTTTCAATTTTTATGTCAATTACACATGTATAAGAACTTTATCAACATACTTTAGTCATACTTTATTATCATTTTTTTTTTTTTTTTTACTAGTGCATAAGGCATATGTTTTCTCCATTTGGAATATGATTTCATAGGAAGTCAAAAGTCAAAGTCAAAAGTAACGATTTTCCTCCGTGCAACTGGTGATCTGAAATGTGCAACTGGTGATCTGAAATGTGCAACTGGTGATCTGAAATGTGCAACTGGTAACCCAAAAAAAAATAATTTGATTCTATGTTTCCTTACTTTTTCAAAGTCACTGTGCATTTGCAATATGTTTTAATGGGCAGGTACCATCACGAATTTGTCATGCTATAAAAATCCTGCAGGAATGTGAAATTGACTGGCCCGATGAACTCGGGATGGCTTTGCAGTGATTCTGGGTCATCTCAATCGCTCGTTTGGGTTGATTTCAGAATGTCGCTTTTGGTGATGTTTTTTCACTATAGAATCATATTGCAAATGCACGTGCAACTGCTCACCCAAAAAAAAAATGTTTAGATTTTTTTGTTTATGTTTCCTTACTTTTTCAAAGTCACTGTGCATTTGCAATATGTTTTTTCACTATAGAATCATATTGCAAATGCACATGCAACTGGTCATCCCCCCCCAAAAAAATTAGATTTTTTTTGTTTATGTTTCCTTACTTTTTCAAAGTCACTGTGCATTTGCAATATGTTTTTTCACTATAGAATCATATTGCAAATGCACATGCAACTGGTCATCCCCCCCAAAAAAATTTAGATTTTTTTTGTTTATGTTTCCTTACTTTTTCAAAGTCACTGTGCATTTGCAATATGTTTTTTCACTATAGAATCATATTGCAAATGCACGTGCAACTGGTCACCCAAAAAAAAAATGTTTTGATTTTTTTTGTTTATGTTTCCTTACTTTTTCAAAGTCACTGTGCATTTGCAATATGTTTTTTCACTATAGAATCATATTGCAAATGCACATGCAACTGGTCATCCCCCCCAAAAAAATTTAGATTTTTTTTGTTTATGTTTCCTTACTTTTTCAAAGTCACTGTGCATTTGCAATATGTTTTTTCACTATAGAATCATATTGCAAATGCACGTGCAACTGGTCACCCAAAAATAAAAATTTTGGATTTTTTTTGTTTATGTTTCCTTACTTTTTCAAAGTCACTGTGCATTTGCAATATGTTTTTTCACTATAGAATCATATTGCAAATGCACATGCAACTGGTCATCCCCCCAAAAAAAATTTAGATTTTTTTTGTTTATGTTTCCTTACTTTTTCAAAGTCACTGTGCATTTGCAATATGTTTTTTCACTATAGAATCATATTGCAAATGCACGTGCAACTGGTCATCCCCCAAAAACATTTTTAGATTTTTTTTGTTTATCTTTCCTTACTTTTTCAAAGTCACTGTGCATTTGCAATATGTTTTTTCACTATAGAATCATATTGCAAATGCACATGCAACTGGTCATCCCCCAAAAAAATTTTTAGATTTTTTTTGTTTATGTTTCCTTACTTTTTCAAAGTCACTGTGCATTTGCAATATGTTTTTTCACTATAGAATCATATTGCAAATGCACATGCAACTGGTCATCCCCCCAAAAAAAATTTAGATTTTTTTTGTTTATGTTTCCTTACTTTTTCAAAGTCACTGTGCATTTGCAATATGTTTTTTCACTATAGAATCATATTGCAAATGCACGTGCAACTGGTCACCCAAAAATAAAAATTTTGGATTTTTTTTGTTTATGTTTCCTTACTTTTTCAAAGTCACTGTGCATTTGCAATATGTTTCAATGGGCAGGTACCATCACGAATTTGTCATGCTCAAAATTTTTTAGATGTATTTTTTTTTGTTTCTTACTTTTTCAAAGTCACTGTGCATTTGCAATATGTTTTAAAGGGCAGGTACCATCACGAATTTGTCATGCTATAAAAATCTTGCAGGAATGTGAAATTGACTGGCCCGATGAACTCGGGATGGCTTTGCAGTGATTCTGGGTCATCTCAATCGCTCGTTTGGGTTGATTTCAGAATGTCGCTTTTGGTGATGTTTTTTCACTATAGGATCATATTGCAAATGTACAAGAGTCAAGTGGACAAGAGTCCATCAGTCAATTAGATATCATTCTGACCACCAAACTGATACAAACTGACACCAAACCCACTTTTTCCAACTCGTTTAGTAGCCAACTATTACATACTTCAGAGCTGGCCCAAAATTCACAACCCCTTCGGTTCAAACCATAAAAAAACCATAAAACACGTAGTTACGTTCTAGCTGCGGGTCCATTTCTTATGTTATGTGTTGGCCTAGCTGAGGCGACCCCGAATCCCAAGTTTCGGCTCGATAGGTCATTTGGTGTCCGAGAAAAACCCTAATTGGTGCTGAAAATCCACTATTTTCCATGACTTGCTACGGGGTCCTTGAATGAGCTATTGGACAGAAACGTTGGGGTCTGTCTATATGGGCCGAGACGTTTGCAATGCACCTAGTCTTGCGACTCTGGGACATTTCTAAATGTCGTCATTTTCGTGATGCAAAAATGAATTGAAGTTATTTCAAATGTACGAGGCTGTTTCTCGGTCCGAGAACCTTCTAGAGCCACGTAACTCACCACGCACCATCTACGGGAGGTCTAGAACAGGTTTCTAAAGTTTCGGAACTCTAGGTCCGACGGTTCTTTTTTAGCTCCAACAAAGCTAACTATTGGAGCCACTGTCTGTCTCTACGTACCCCAATACGTCCCTCCTTCCAAGTTGTGTTTTAGTGTGATTTTTTTTTCCTTTGAATTTTTTGGGGAAAAATGACTGATTTACAGTTCATGGGGGTTGCCTAATCACACATATGAAGTTTTGGAAAGATCAGACTTTTTTAACCCTTCGAAACAGCCCCTAAGACACCAATTATGGCACTTCCGGTTGGCACAGGAAGTTATAAATCAACACATATCCTCATTGGGGTATGCTGTTACAGAATCCTGAGTTTTAAGTCCTTACGTTAAGAATTGACTGATCTACACAGGGTTGAATGCACTATGTCTATCAAACTGCATGCAGTGTATGGGTAAACACTTTTATGGGCATTTTAACCACTTCCGGTTGGTCCAGGAAGCTTAGAATCAACACAGGTAGACCTCATAGTGGCCTGATGGACTGGTACCGAAGACAGGTTCATACGGCATTCATAACCCACATAGGCCTCAGGTTGAAATTAGGGGTGCAGGCAATGTATTCCTATGGGGAGAGATGACACTGTAATCTGTGAGATCAAAAAACACTGTTTTACTCTTAAGGGTTAATGCCACACGGTCAAGGTTAGGCTTGTTCAGATCGGGAGGACCTTAGGAACATTCATGTGGTGCAATTTTTCTTCTCACTCTAACGGTTCTCTCACTGTCACCCAAAAGCAAATGACATTGTGGTGCAGGCTTCATTTTGGGCCTACTATTCTAATGCTCGCTGCGCCTAGACCGAGCGAGCTACGGTCAAGCGGGATATCTCGCTGAACTCGGTACGGCCTAGGGATTATGGTAATGCCATTTCCTGCTCTCTGTGTCTTTAAGCACCGCACTTTATCACTCCATCCTTCCTGTGTGTGTGTGAGGGAGCTTTTCTTTGACATCTGTTGGGATTAATGACTGATTTACAGTTCAGAAGGGTTACCTAGTCACACATATGAAGTTTTGGAGAGATGTGACTTTTTTAACCCTTCGAAACAGAGAGTGTGACCCAATTAAAGGCACTTCCGGTTGGCACAGGAAGCTATAAGTAAACACATGTCTTGATTTACATAGCCACTTACAGAATCCCGAGTTTTAAGTCTTTACGTTAAGAATTGACTGATCTACACAGGGTTGAATGCACTATGTCTATCAAACTGCAGGCAGTGTATGGGTAAACACTTTTAGGGGCATTTTAACCACTTCCGGTTGCTCCAGGAAGCTTAGATTCGACACAGGTAGATCTCATAGTGGCCTGATGGACTGGTACCGAAGACAGGTTCATACGGCATTCATAACCCATATAGGCTTCAGGTTGAATTTTGTGGTGCAGGCAATGTATTCCTATGGGGAGAGATGTCACTGTAATCTGTGAGATCAAAAAACCCTGTTTTACTGTGAAGGGTTAATGCCACACGGTCAAGGTTAGGCTTGTTCAGATCGGGAGGACCTTAGGAACATTCATGTGGTGGAATTGTGCTTCTCACCCTAACGGTTCTCTCACTGCCACCCAAAATCAAATGACATTGTGGTGCAGGCTTCATTTTGGGCCTTCTTTTTTTCAAGTTTGCTGCACTCAGAACGAGCTACGGTCAAGCGGGGCGTCTCCTTGAACTCGGCACAGTCTGGAGACTATGGTGATGCCATTTTTTGTGTTGATTTCAGAATGCCATTTTGGTGATGGTCCCTCTCCGTTTAAACATATTGCAAATGTACAAAAGTCAACTAGCAAGTCAGTGTCCATCAGTCAATTAGATGTCATTATGACACCAAATGGATATCAATTGACACCAAACCCACTTTTTCCTACTCATTTAGTAGCCAACTATCACATATGTCAGAGCAGTCCCATAATTCACAGCGCCTTCGGTTTAAAACATAATAAAAAGGTAAAACACATAGTTACGTTCTAGCTGCGGGTCCAGTTCGGACATTATGTGAAGGCCTATGTGAGGCGACCCCGAATCCCGAGTTTCGGCTCGATAGGTCATTTGGTGTCCGAGAAAAACCCTAATTGGTGCTGAAAATCCACTTTTTTCCATGCCTTGCTACGGGGTCCTTGAACGAGCTATCGGACAGACACGTCGGAGTCCGTCTCTATGGGCCGAGCCGGTTTCAATGCACCTAGCCTTGCGTCTCTGAGACTTTTCTAAACGTCGTCATTTTCGTAATGGTCAAAATGAATTGAAGGTATTGCAAATGTACGAGGCTGTTTCTCGGTCCGAGAACCGTCTAGAGCCACGTAACTCACCACGCACCATCAACCGGAGGTCTAGAACAGGTTTCTAAAGTTTCGGAACTCTAGGTCTGACGGTTCTTTTTTAGCTCCAACAAAGCTAACTATTGCAGCCACTGTCTGTCTCTACGCACCCCAATACGTCCCTCCATCCAAGGTGTGTTTTAGTGTGATTTTTTTTTCCTTTGATTTTTTTTGGGAAAAATGACTGATTTACAGTTCATGGGGGTTGCCTAATCACACATATGAAGTTTTGGAAAGATCAGACTTTTTTAACCCCTCGAAACAGCCCCTGAGACACCAGTTATGGCACTTCCGGTTGGCACAGGAAGCTATAAATCAACACATATCCCCATTGGGGTATGCTGTTACAGAATCCTGAGTTTTAAGTCCTTACGTTAAGAACTGACTGATTTACACAGGGTTGAATGCACTATGTCTGTCAAACTGCAGGCAGGGTATGGGTAAACACTTTTAGGGGCATTTTAACCACTTCCGGTTGGTCCAGGAAGCTCAGAATCAACACAGGTAGACCTCATAGTGGCCTGATGGACTGGTACCGAAGACAGGTTCATACGGCATTCATAACCCATATAGACTTCAGGTTGAAATTAGGGGTGCAGGCAATGTATTCCTATGGGGAGAGATGACACTGTAATCTGTGAGATCAAAAAACACTGTTTTACTCTTAAGGGTTAATGCCACACGGTCAAGGTTAGGCTTGTACAGATCGGGAGGACCTTAGGAACATTCATGTGGTGGAATTTTTCTTCTCACCCTAACGGTTCTCTCACTGTCACTCAAAAGCAAATTACATTGTGGGGCAGGCTTCATTTTGGGCCTACTTTTCTAATGGTCGTTGCGCTTAGACCGAGCGAGCTACGGTCAAGCGGGATAGCTCGTTGAACTCAGCACAGTCTGGAGACTATGGTGATGCCATTTTTTGTGTTGATTTCAGAATGCCATTTTGGTGATGGTCCCTCTCCGTTTAAACATATTGCAAATGCACAAAAGTCAACTAGCAAGTCAGTGTCCATCAGTCAATTAGATGTCATTATGACACCAAACCCACTTTTTACTACTCATTTAGAAGCCAACTATCACATATGTCAGAGCAGTCCCATAATTCACAGCGCCTTTAGTTTAAAACATAATAAAAAGGTAAAACACATAGTTACGTTCTAGCTGCGGGTCCAGTTCGGACATTATGTGAAGTCCTATGTGAGGCGACCCCGAATCCCGAGTTTCGGCTCGATAGGTCATTTGGTGTCCGAGAAAAACCCTAATTGGTGCTGAAAATCCACTTTTTTCCATGCCTTGCTACGGGGTCCTTGAACGAGCTATCGGACAGAAACGTTGGGGTCTGTCTCTATGGGCCGAGCCGGTTTCAATGCACCTAGCCTTGCGTCTCTGAGACTTTTCTAAACGTCGTCATTTTCGTAATGGTCAAAATGAATTGAAGGTATTGCAAATGTACGAGGCTGTTTCTCGGTCCGAGAACCGTCTAGAGCCACGTAACTCACCACGCACCATCGACCGGAGGTCTAGAACAGGTTTCTAAAGTTTCGGAACTCTAGGTCTGACGGTTCTTTTTTAGCTCGAACAAAGCTAACTATTGCAGCCACTGTCTGTCTCTACGCACCCCAATACGTCCCTCCATTCAAGTTGTGTTTTAGTGTGATTTTTTTTTCCTTTGAATTTTTTGGGGAAAAATGACTGATTTACAGTTCATGGGGGTTGCCTAATCACATATATGAAGTTTTGGACAGATCAGACTTTTTTAACCCTTTGAAACAGCCCCTGAGACACCAATTATGGCACTTCCGGTTGGCACAGGAAGCTATAAATCACCACATATCCTCATTGGGGTATGCTGTTACAGAATCCTGAGTTTTAAGTCTTTACGTTAACAACTGAGTTATTTACGGAGGGTTTAGTATGTGTGTGTTATTTCAGAAAATCATAGAAAATCACAGAAATCTCGCAGAGCTCCGCAGCACACTTTAAAAAGATTCGTATGAACACCCTGCAACTGGATCTGTAACCGTTGAAAAAAAAAAACGCCTATTTGTGACCATTGCCAAGTTGTCATTGTTCCGTTTCTCTTAAATGACGATAGATAAATGGCTGGTTCTTTTTTTATTGACACCGGAGGCTCCTTGACTTTGACCTGAAGTGGAAAAATAATTTCTCTATTTCCATTTAGGACCTTTAATCCCAGAAAAACGGCCATAACTCAAAAACCGTCGAGGCCTAGACGCCATCTTGTTCGGGGCCAACTGCCCATTATGCCAAACCTACGCTCACCAAGTTTCGGCTTCGAAATATTTTCCGTTTTCGAGATAAGGCCCCGTCGTGATTCGTGATGTTTTGCCAAATTGCCATATGATTCCGTATGCCCTCTTGTGGGAAATTCCGGGATAGCGGAAAAACGCTCAAAAACTTGTTTATTTTATAAAACGGAAACCGAATGTCCGACAAAGTTCATTTGATGACTTCCCGGTAGGTCTGGCCCTACCGCACGGCCCGACGCCGACCGCGAATTTTACAAACGATTTCGGACGTCTAGTAAGGGACCGTACATTTGCAATATGGACTTTCTCACTGATCATACACGAAATGCCGAAATGTTCCCTTAAGGTATGAAAGGACAGTAAGGAGGCCTGCATCTTGTGACTGTAGCGTACGTGGAGATATGTACGGCAGGACCAAATCAGAAAGATAGGTAGGAGCAAGCCCATGTAAAGCTTTGTAGGTTAGCAGTAAAACCTTGAAATCAGCCCTTGCTTTAACAGGAAGCCAGTGTAGGGAGGCTAGCACTGGAGTAATATGATCAAATTTTTTGGTTCTAGTCAGGATTTTAGCAGCCGTATTTAGCACTAACTGAAGTTTATTTAGTGCTTTATCCGGGTAGCCGGAAAGTAGAGCATTGCAGTAGTCTAACCTAGAAGTAACAAAAGAATGGATTCATTTTTTTGCATCGTTTTTGGACAGAAAGTTTCTGATTTTTGCAATGTTACGTAGATGGAAAAAAGCTGTCCTTGAAACAGTCTTGATATGTTCGTCAAAAGAGAGATCAGGGTCCAGAGTAACGCCAAGGTCCTTCACAGTTTTATTTGAGACGACTGTACAACCATCAAGATGAATTGTCAGATTCAACAGAAGATCTCTTTGTTTCTTGGGACCTAGAACAAGCATCTCTGTTTTGTCCGAGTTGAAAAGTAGAAAGTTTGCAGCCATCCACTTCCTTATGTCTGAAACACAGGCTTCCAGCGAGGGCAATTTTGGGGCTTCACCATGTTTCATTGAAATGTACAGCTGTGTGTCATCCGCATAGCAGTGAAAGTTAACATTATGTTTTCGAATGACAGCCCCAAGAGGTCAAATATATAGTGAAAACAATAGTGGTCCTAAAACAGAACCTTGAGGAACACTGAAATGTACAGTTGATTTGTCAGAGGACAAACCATTCACAGAGGCAAACTGATATCTTTCTGACAGATAAGATCTAAACCAGGCCAGAACTTGTCCGTGTAGACTCATTTGGGTTTCCAATCTCTCCAAAAGAATGTGGTGATCAATGGTATCAAAAGCAGCACTAAGGTCTAGGAGCACGAGTACAGATGCAGAGCCTCGGTCTGATGCCAATTAAAGGTAATTTACCACCTTCACAAGAGCAGTCTCAGACTGAAGCATTTCATAAACATTGTTTGTCTTCAGGAAGGCAGTGAGTTGCTGCACAACAGCTTTTTCTAAAATCTTTGAGAGGAATGGAAGATTCGATATAGGCCGATAGTTTTTTATATTTTCTGGGTCAAGGTTTGGCTTTTTCAAGAGAAGCTTTATTACTGCAACTTTTAGTGAGTTTGGTACACATCTGGTGGATAGAGAGCCGTTTATTAGGTTCTACATTGTCTTTCTGTTGCATCTATAAGAAAGGTAAAGCTATGTCTGGGATTTAACACATCATCTCGACACCTACATCATAGGAAAGAGAAGTAAAAAAAAATGTCGGGATTGAAATGTTTACGGATGAGCTGCGCTGAAAACCTGACCCAATTTCGGATTATAGTGATATTTTGTCTGATCTTACAAGCAATATAAAGTATGTATAGATAGGTGTAATCTAGAGCCTGTCATGTTGGTTTTGTAATCTGTGGGTATCATGCTATTAACACACTTGTTGAATTATGCAACAGAACGTGACAACAACAGTAGTTAATGAGGCAGTCTAGACAGCCCAGGTGATTGCTGATAGGAATAGACAGAGGGTGGTCTTCTGGTTGCAGCCCTGTTCCACACCTTTATTTTAATATATTCATAGAATCGACATATGAGTGCATTCTATGAAAAAGAAAACCGTGAAATTTTACAATAAATTGAATAACTGAATACCCACCAAAATCGCTGAAATCATTGATTATTGTCCTTGCCAGTGAAATGTTTCATGTGCTATAACTCATTTAATACCTGATGGATTTTTTATTTATTTTTTAATCAGTTTGGAGTATTGTCATCCATTGTCCAACTGCTGCATTTAAAAAAAATGTTTTTAAAACCTTTTAACAATTTTGATGACCGTTGCTACACTTACTAGCCCGTGAAATAGAGTTCAGCTCAGAAGGATGCAGGCATCACTAGCCCAGCAGATTAGATACATACCAACTATTATATTGTCGAAAACACACATAAAATACATATTTGCGCACATACGTGCAAACACACACTCTACTGAGCTGTATTGGATACATTCACACAGACTCCCACACACACATTGACACCCTCACACACAATGTAGGCTATACACACATACACACACACACACGTGCACATGCACACACACACGCACACACACACCCATACAAATAGACACTTACTCACTCAACCTGTTCCATCCCATCACCCTGTGGGACTCATTACATTATCATATTACACTCTTTTCTCTCTACCTCATCTATTCTTCCTCTATCCCGCCACTCCTTTTTCCAATCCAGGTGTTTACAGCAGCCACATCTGCTCTCTGCATTATTCCAGAGGTTAATCTTTGCTGATGCCTACACATCCATCACACACACACACACACACACACACACACACGCACGCACAGGCACACCCACGTACACATACACACACCTATTATCTTTCTGTCTCATCGCTTCTTTCAATTACAACCCTGCCTCCTCCATTCATGTACAGTACAGACTAAAAACAAATGGTTCTATATAGGTCCGTGCAGATCCCTTTTGGGGGGCATGTGGTCAAGAACAAAGGGCACCCCCCCAACAACAAAAAATCCCACAACCACAGTTACAGACTGGTTGAGCAATTATTTGTCCTACAAAAAGAGAGGAAAGCGACACAATCTGAGGAAAGTATTAGTTGTTAAACTATTTGAACCAGAATGCTGCACTTATTAACAATGACCAACACAATTCCAGTCAAAATAGAAGATTGTAAGAAATACTGTAGTCTACCACGACTAAATTCAACCAACTCCATTTGTTGCCATGTGTCCACATGCGTAAACGTAGCCTGTCATTACAGCCAGAAACTATGATTCATTTTCAAAAAGCAAGATAGGCTACAGCTGCATTTGGAGTGGAATGTCACTCATGTTAGCTGCCAATATCAACTAGGGATGTATCATGTCACTTCTCTGAATTCCAGAGCAAACAGGATCATACAGTCTACTTGTAGGAGAGGATGGAAAACATGTTGCTCACCCCATCACGTTGGAGGGCATTGCCAGCAAGGTAGCAATATTCATCCACACAAATATTGTTACATATTCTGCCAAATGTATTACATCTTCATTCCATAATATTGAAAGCAGTGCAATGGTACAGCTGCTTATCTTTGGACATGCACTGTTAAAAAAATACAGTATTTTTTTTCAGTAAATTACTGGCAGCAGAGTAAAAGTATATTGTCCTGCTAATAGCCCATAATGGGCTATTGAAATAGTACATGGTGTCCAGGTCAGGATAACCAAAACATTTATGTATTAAAGACTATCAGAAAGAATTGTCACACCCTGACCATAGTTTACTTTGTATATTTTTATGTTTTGGTTGGTCAGGGTGTGATCTGAGTGGGCATTCTATGTTACATGTCTAGTTTGTCCAGTTCTATGTTCGGCCAAATATGGTTCTCAATCAGAGGCAGGTGTTCGTCATTGTCTCTGATTGGGAACCATATTTAGGTAGCCTGGGTTTCACTGTGTGTTTGTGGGTGATTGTTCCTGTCTATGTGTTTTCACCAGATAGGCTGTTTAGGTTTTCATTACGTTCTTTATTTTGTAGTGTTTGTATTGATTCGTGTTTTACGTTTGTTTATTAAAACATGGATCGCAATCGACACGCTGCATTTTGGTCCGACTCTCCTTCTCATACGGAAAACCGTTACAGAATCACCCACCACCAATGGACCAAGCAACGTGTCAACAGGCAGCAACAGCAGCGAAAAGAGGAGATATATAGTAAGGATTTCTGGACATGGGAGGAAATCCTCGACGGGAGAGGACCCTGGGCTAAACCAGGGGAGTGTAGCCGCACCAAGGTGCAGCAGGAGAAGGAACAGAGGCAGCAGCAGCAGGAGCAGCTGCAGTGGGAGAGGCTGCACCACCTGGAGAAATGGACATGGGAGGAGGAACTGGACGGTAAAGGACCCTGGGCTCAGCCTGGAGAATATCGCCGCCCCAAGGAAGAACTGGAGGCGGCGAAAGCTGAGAGGCGCAGATATGAGGAGGCAGCACGACGTAGCGGATGGAAGCCTGAGAGGCAGCCCCAAAAATTTATTGGGGGGGGGCTAACAGGGAGTATGGCTACGCCAGGTAGGAGACCTGGGCAGACTCCCTGTGCTTACCGGGGGGCTAGAGAGACCGGACAGGCACCGTGTTATGCAGTGGTGCGCACGGTGTCTCCAGTGCGGGTGCATAGCCCGGTGCGGTATATTCCAGCTCCGCGTGTCGGCCGGGCTAGATTGAGCGTCGAGCCTAATGCCATGAAGCCGGCTCTACGCAGCTGGTCCCCAGTGCGTCTCCTTGGGCCGGCTTACATGGCACCAGCCTTGCGCTCGGTGTCTCCGGTTCGCCTGCATAGCCCAGTGCGGGCTATTCCACCTCGCCGCACTGGCAGGGCGACCGTGAGCATTCAACCAGGTAAGGTTGGGCAGGCTCGGTGCTCAAGAGCTCCAGTGCGCCTGCACGGTCCGGTTTTTCCAGGACCACCTCCACACCCCAGCCCTCCGGTAGCAGC
Source organism: Oncorhynchus clarkii lewisi (assembly GCF_045791955.1). Taxonomy (NCBI): domain Eukaryota; kingdom Metazoa; phylum Chordata; class Actinopteri; order Salmoniformes; family Salmonidae; genus Oncorhynchus; species Oncorhynchus clarkii. The sequence continues at coordinate 31,057,529 of NC_092169.1, read as the reverse complement.
TCCCCGCACCAGGCTTCCTGTGCGTGTCCTCGGCCCAGTACCACCAGTGCCAGCACCACGCATCAGGCCTACAGTGCGCCTCGCCTGTCCAGCGCTGCCAGAGCCTCCCTCCTCTTCAGCGCTGTCGGAGTCTCCCGCCTGTTTAGCGCTGTCAGAGCTTTCCTTCTCTTCAGCGCTGCCGGAGTCTCCCGCCTGTTCAGAACTGCCAGTCTGCATAGAGCTGCCAGTCTGCAAGGAGCTGCCAGTCTGCATGGAGCTGCCAGTCTGCATAGAGCTGCCAGTCTGCAAGGAGCTGCCAGTCTGCATAAACCTGCCAGTCTGCAAGGAGCTGCCAGTCTGCATAGAGCTGCCAGTCTGCAAGGAGCTGCCAGTCTGCATAAACCTGCCAGTCTGCAAGGAGCTGCCAGTCTGCAAGGAGCCGCCAGAGCTGCCAGTCTGCAGGATGCCGCCAAAGCTGCCAGTCTGTAAGGAGCCGCCAGAGCTGCCAGTCTGCAAGGAGCCGCCAGAGCTGCCAGTTAGCATGGAGCAGCCAGAGCCGCCAGTCAGCATGGAGCAGCCAGGGCCGCCAGTCAGCATGGAGCAGCCAGGGCCGCCAGTCAGCATGGAGCAGCCAGGGCCGCCAGTCAGCATGGAGCAGCCAGGGCCGCCAGTCAGCATGGAGCAGCCAGGCAGTATGGAGCAGCCAGTCAGCATGGAGCAGCCAGTCAGCATGGAGCAGCCAGAGCAGCCAGTCAGCATGGAGCAGCCAGAGGTGCCAGTCAGCATGGAGCAGCCAGTCAGCATGGAGCAGCCAGAGCTGCCAGTCAGCATGGAGCAGCCAGTCAGCATGGAGCAGCCAGAGCTGCCAGTCGACCAGACTCTTCCAGATCTGCCAGTCGACCAGACTCTTCCAGATCTGCCAGTCGACCAGACTCTTCCAGATCTGCCAGTCGACCAGACTCTTCCAGATCTGCCAGTCGACCAGACTCTTCCAGATCTGCCAGTCGACCAGACTCTTCCAGATCTGCCAGTCGACCAGACTCTGCCAGATCTGCCAGTCAGCCAGGATCTGCCAGATCTGCCAGTCAGCCAGGATCTGCCAGTCAGCCAGGATCTGCCAGATCTGCCAGATCTGCCAGTCAGCCAGGATCTGCCAGATCTGCCAGTCAGCCAGGATCTGCCAGATCTGCCAGTCAGCCAGGATCTGCCAGTCAGCCAGGATCTGCCAGATCTGCCAGTCAGCCAGGATCTGCCAGATCTGCCAGTCAGCCAGGATCTGCCAGAACCGCCAGTCAGCCAGGATCTGCCAGAACCGCCAGCCAGCCAGGATCTGCCGGATCCAACTACCTGCCTGAGCTTCCTCTCAGTGCTGAGCTTCCTCTCAGTGCTGAGCTTCCTCTCAGTGCTGAGCTACCCATCAGTCCCGAGCTACCTCTGTCCCGAGCTGTCCTTCTGTCTCGAGCTGACCCTCTGTCCCGAGCTGTCATTAAGGAGGGTCACCTATCTAGGGACGCTAAGGAGGTGGACCAAGACTATTATGGAGTGGGGTCCACGTCCAGCGCCAGAGCCGCCACCGCGGACAGATGCCCACCCAGACCCTCCCCTATAGGTTCAGGTTTTGCGGCCGGAGTCCGCACCTTGGGGGGGGGGGTACTGTCACACCCTGACCATAGTTTACTTTGTATATTTTTATGTTTTGGTTGGTCAGGGTGTGATCTGAGTGGGCATTCTATGTTACATGTCTAGTTTGTCCAGTTCTATGTTCGGCCAAATATGGTTCTCAATCAGAGGCAGGTGTTCGTCATTGTCTCTGATTGGGAACCATATTTAGGTAGCCTGGGTTTCACTGTGTGTTTGTGGGTGATTGTTCCTGTCTATGTGTTTTCACCAGATAGGCTGTTTAGGTTTTCATTACGTTCTTTATTTTGTAGTGTTTGTATTGATTCGTGTTTTACGTTTGTTTATTAAAACATGGATCGCAATCGGCACGCTGCATTTTGGTCCGACTCTCCTTCTCATACGGAAAACCGTTACAAGAATGTTGGTACTTATTTATTTTGATCCAAAGCCATGAACAAGTGAGTCACTCAGCTTTATGTAGGTCCAACTATAATGTAAAAAAAAATGAAAGAGAGCGATTGTAATTTGAATAAAGGCCAAAATAATATTTGTAAAGGCCAAAATGATTATTTCTGTTTTTAGAGGGAGAGAAACGCTGGGCTAATTGTGTGCCGCCAATAAGAGCCAAATATAGCCCTGCTAATAGCCATAATGACGCTGTACAACGTGACCATGTGTGTTTGAAAGAGTATTTTATCATTATTTTATTTACAAAAGCATAAAGATGCTAGGGAATAAATACAGTACTGTACAGTTTGTGCTTTTACATTTGGATAATAAAGCATTTAATGGATTTTGAAGATATAAGCCACTTGCATTTGTTTATTAGTCTACGGTGCAGTCTGACAAGTAAACATAGCCTACAGTACATACTGCAGTAAACATGGGAAAGTGCCCAATTCCTTACATAATGTCAGGGAAATGACCAGACCAAGGTGCAGCGTGGTGAGCGTACATTTTCCTTTATTAAGAATGTCGCCAACAAAACAAGAAATACCAAAAACGAACATGAATCTTACTAGGGCTATACAGGCTAGGGCTATACTAGGGCTATACAGGCCACTAACAAAGTCAACTACCCACAACTAAGGTGGAAAATCAGGCTGCCTAAGTATGATTCCAAATCAGAGACAACGATAGACAGCTGTCCCTGATTGAGAACCATACCCGGCCAAAACATAGAAACAGAAAACAAAGAAATAAAGAAACTAGAATGCCCACCCATGGTCACACCATGGCCAAGACTTGTCCAGACTTTCTCTGTGACCTCAAGTACTCATTAACTCTGTCTATAATGCTTTTTCAGGTTGCATCAGTCATGGACAGAAACTGAGACACAGTATTAATGATGAACACCCGGAGGTTCACTGGTAAGCCACATTTGCCTCGGGATACATCCCAGTTGGTATTCAAATTGTATTAGTTGCATGTGCCGAATAGAACAGTTGTAGACCTTACAGTGAAATGCTGGTATGTTGACTCTGCCTGTCAGAGATGGAGTTCCAGAGCTCACGGGTGTGCCTGGCATGGATTGTGACTCCATCTCATTCCTCCCCCTCTTCAACACATCATTCTCCGCCTGACTCTCCGCCAATACCGCCTGGCTCTGGACAAATGCATCAGCTGTCGCCCGTGTCTCTGCCCTCCATTAATGTTCCTCTTTCTGCTGGTCTGCAGTCAATGACGTCAATGATCTCGGTCTACAAAGTTTGAATCTGATCCATGTACACCTTCATCAGATGAGCAGAATGGTACTGCCCTGAGCCCCCATCGATTACAGTGGCCTATGATGGAAACGGTAGATCAATTAAGAATTAACACACAAATGCTGCGTACCCATTTTAAGAATCTAGCAAAACAAACAGCTTTCTTGGCAACCATGTGTCTTTTCGGTGCGGCCCCTTGTTCAGCCCATTGTCCACTGATCTCCACGGATGGTTGTCAGCATGGTTGTATGCTCTGAAAAAACACATTCATGTTTTTAGTACACAATAATTGTTTTTATTTTTATTAAACCTTTATTTAATTATCGATTGTATTACACAGTATGCCGACACATTGATAGGCTGTATACATTTTTTTTAAAGAAAATGCACTGAAACCAAAATAAGTATAGTTTTGGTCATCCTCTCAGCTCAGGCTCATTTTCAAGTCCTCTCGTGGTGGTCCTAAACCTGGAACAGGTAGCACCATAATTTTCATCAAGCCAGCCTCTTTCTATGTCCATTTTGTCTGTTCTCTTTAGTAGCAATGTCTTTTTTTTTATAAACAGCTCGTTTTTGAATGGTAACTGTTTCTAGTCATTTTATTTACGAAAGCATAAAGATGTTGATGAAGAAATACTATACTGCTGTTTTGAAATGTAGAAATGTAACACTTCAGAATACTTAAGCATCGAATACATTGCAGGTAGGGGGGATGTTCACACCTTTTCAAAATGCCACCAGCTGTCCTTCACTACTCTAAATAAAAACACACCATCTTGTTTACATTTTTTGTTGTAACCACAATGTCACAAATATTTTGTATCTACCTTTCCAATTACTTTTAGAGTTTGGAATTCATTTGACTAATATTATGATGTTTCTATTCTAAGAAAAAGTGTTCATTCAGTGTTCATTTAGTTTTTTTAAGACTGGAGAATTTGCTGTGTACACACGACGCTTCATCCATTTCATTTATTCATGGTTAATTTACATGTTTCCACCTATGCATCCCCAGGGAACGTATGTAGATGGGGTTGGGGGGCCCTAGAACTGTTCTCTCCAACACACGCACACACACATCGACACAGATGTACAAGCACACACACGCACACACAAGTACACGCACACACACACACATTGCTAAGTTAGGGTGTTCCTCGGCCAAGACATAAAGAGCACAGCCCATAACACACACTCATCCATATTACCATATAGTACAGTATATGAAAATCATTAACATTTTATGGGAAGTTGAATCAGAATATTACATGTCATGGAATATTGGAAGGGCTTTTCTGCATGTCTTCAGAAAGTGAAGTTTGTGAGTCGTGAAGTAGCAGTAAATGAGAGCTGTTTTCTGAGAAAGCGGCCACCTCCCTCTCTCAGCTATAAGTACTAGTACAGAAGAGAGGGGAGGAGAGGAGAGAGGGTAGGAGAGGAGAGGAGAGGAGAGGAGAGGAGAGGAGAGGAGAGGAGAGGAGAGGAGAGGAGAGGAGAGTGGTAGAGGGGAGGAGAGGAGAGAGGGTAGGAGAGGAGAGGAGAGGAGAGTGGTAGAGGGGAGGAGAGGATAGAGGGTGGTAGAGGGGATTAGAGGAGAGAGGGTGGTAGAGGAGAGGAGAGAGGGTGGTAGAGAGGAGAGAGGGTGGTAGAGGAGAGAGGGTGGTAGAGGAGAGAGGGTGGTAGAGGGGAGGAGAGAGAGTGGTAGAGGGGAGGAGAGGAGAGAGGGTGGTAGAGAGGAGAGAGGGTGGTAGAGGAGAGGAGAGAGGGTGGTAGAGGGGAGGAGAGAGGGTGGTAGAGGGGAGGAGAGAGGGTGGTAGAGGGGAGGAGAGAGGGTGGTAGAGGGGAGGGGAGGAGAGGAGAGGAGAAAGGGTGGTAGAGGAGAAGAGAGGAGAGAGGGGAGGAGAGGAGAGAGGAGGAGAGGAGAGAGGGTGGAAGAGGGGAGGAGAGGAGAGAAGAAAGGTTGGTAGAGGAGAGGAGAGAGGGTGGTAGAGGAGAGGAGAGAGGATAGAAGAGGGGAGGAGAGGAGAGAAGAGAAGAAAGGGTGGTAGAGGGGAGGAGAGAGGGTGGGAGAGGTGAGGAGAAGAGAGAAGAGGAGAGGCAGTGAGATCACACAAGATTGACTTCGAAATTGGACCTCTGTCCATGTCCTGAGGATGTCGGCAAATACCTTCAAAACCAGCAACTAGTGCATGTGGGGTAAAGGTACGGCCCATGGGCCATATCCGGCCCGCCGGGCACTTCAATCCGCCTGCGAGTCATAAAAATAATAAGAAGAAGAAGAAATTCAATTTTTTTTATTCACTTTTCCTCCCCAATTTCATGGTATCCAATTGTCCCATCGCTGCAACTCCCGTACGGACTCGGGAGAGGCAAAGGTCGAGAGCTGTGCATCCTCCGAAACACGACCCAGGCAAGCCGCACTGCTTCTTGACACAATGCCTGCTTAACCCGGAAGCCAGCCGCACCAATGTGTCACAGGAAACACCATTCACCTGGCGACCGTGTCAGCGTACATGCGCCCGGTCCGCCACAGGAGTCGCTAAAGCGAGATGGGACAAGAAATCTCAGTCTTCCAAACCCTCTCCTAACTCAGACGATGTTGGGCCAATTGTGCGCTGCCTCATGGGTTACACAGCCACTCAGGAGGCCCCAGCAAATTGATTTTAACAAAGAATTGGTCCTCCATTGAATTTCAAACTGCCGGTGTGGCCCTCGAGCCACTGGGCTAGAGACTCACTGGCTCATTTAGCATCTTCTCTAGCCCTTTTCTGCAGTCAAAATGACCAAATCTTGCTCTAGTGGCCTCATGGTGCATGTTATTAATATTTTTCATAATTAATACATATTATTTCAAAAGACTGGTTTTCTATGTCAAAGGGTTTTGTTATATTTATTTCTTCTTTGATGTTCAGAACCAGTCAAAAGTTTGGGCACCTACATTCCAAGTTATTTTTTTACTATTTTCTACATTGTAGAATAATAGTGTAGACATCAAAACTATGAAATAACACATATGGAATCCTGTAGTCACCAAAAAAGTGTTAAACAAATCAAAATGTATTTTATATTTTAGATTCTTCAAATAGCCACCCTTTGTCTTGATGACAGCTTTGCACACTTTTGGCATGCTCTCAACCAGCTTCACGAGGTAATACTCTGGCATGGATTTTAATTAACAAGTGTGCTTTTTTAAAAGTTAATTTGTGGAATTTCTTTCTTTCTTAATGTGTGAGAGCCAATCACTTGTGTTGTGAAAATAATTGGGGTGGTATACAAAAGATAGCCCTATTTGGTAAAAGACCAAGTCGATATTCTGGCAAGAATAGCTCAAATAAGCAAAGCGAAATGACGGAATATTTCAAGAACTTTGAAAGTTTCTTCAAGTGCAGTCGCAAAAACCATTAAGCGCTATGATGAAACTGTCTCTCCTGAGGACCGCCACAGGAAAGGAAGCCCCAGAGTTACCTCTGCTGCAGAGGATAAGCTCATTAGAGTTAACTGCATCTCAGATTGCTGCCCAAATAAATGCTTCACAGAGTTTAAGTACATCTGGACACATCTGGAGGAGGAAGTGTGATGGTGTGTGGGTACATTGCTGGTGACACTGTCAGTGATTTATTAAGAATTCAAGGCACACTAAACCAGCATGGCTACCACAGCATTCTGCAGCAATATGCCATCCCATCTGGTTTGCGCTTAGTGGGACTATCATTTGTTTTTCAACAGGACAATGATCCAAAACTCACCTCCAGGCTGTGTAAGGGCTATTTGTCCAAACTTTTGACTGGTACTGTGTATAAAGTGTCAAATTGGAATGCAAACTCAAAATGTTATACATTTCAACTCTATATCTGGCATGGTACATGTGTCTTCTTCTTTTTAAACCTGGAGCCTGGTGCATGGTTCACAATGACTGATCGTCATCAGTTCTATGATTAGGCCCATAACCATGTGTGTGAGGTATACTTTTGTTTCAAAATAGATTTGTTTAAGACTACCAAGAAACACTGTGTGACCCTACATAAATTAAGTGGGGATAGGAGTCAGCACTGAGGGAAGAGTGTGTGTTTGTGAGTGTACAGACACACGTGGATGCACAGTAGGTTCATAGCTGCAGCACCCCCTGAAAAATAAAAATAAAAAAATAACAAAAGTAGTTCACTGGGCCTTTAACAGTCCTGTGTTAGAAGACAGTTACAGCCGACTGTAGCGAGGCCAACCCACTCACCACACAGCATCCTCTCTAAATTAATTACAGAATATCCCTCCACACGTCCCAACCCATCCTCCCTTCTCAGTCAGTGAAGTTCTCATCTCCCCGTCATAAACCTGCAACGCTTGCACCTCAAATTCACTACAAAACAAAGACACACTGGGACAAATAATGACTTTCTGTCCACGGAAATACCCCCCCACACACACACACACGCACGCTTCCAGATGGATGATAGATTTTTACAGCTTTACATCCTTGTTACATTTTACTGCTTCTCATATTTTCTTAAATCAACACAAATAAACAATGCTGTTGTTTGTAACTATTCATGCTTTGGGTTTGTGTGTGTGTGTGTGTGTGTGTGTGTGTGTGTGTGTGTGTGTGTGTGTGTGTGTGTGTGTGTGTGTGTGTGTGTGTGTGTGTGTGTTTGCCAATGTTTACTTTATTTTACCCGTGCATTTTATTTTGGAGGCTTTAATGTTAGTTTGCTTTTCATTTTTACTTTCCTCCCATCAGCGATCTTCCTCCATTATTCCCTCTGCTTTTATTAGAGCAGCACTTTTATTAGAGCAGCGCTTCCTTCCTTCCTTTCCACATTTCTTCCTTCTCTCTCTTTCTTTCATTCCTTCCTACCTTCTCTCTTTCTCTCTCTTGCTCTCTCTCTCTCTCTCTCTCTGTCTCTCTCTCTTTCCTTCCCTCTCTCTCTCCCCCTCCTACTCTTTCTCTTCCTCCTTCTCACTGCTCCAATTTTATCCTGGGGGCCATATAATTTATCCTTCCCTTTTCAACTCTCTATCCTTCTCTCTCTACCCTGTCCCAGCCCAGCCTCAGACTGTGTATCATCTAGTGTTATGCATTAGTGGGTCTGTGCGCTGGCATTTGGGATCTCTCATTAACATTTGCTACATGTGGTTTAGTGAAGGTGGCAGGGACAACAGTCCGCACCATGCCATTATTCCTCTCCTTCCCTCCCTTATAACTTGTGTCATCCCTGCCTCCATAGCTCCCTCACTCCCTTCTTCCTGTCCTGGAACGGGAGGTAGGAAAATAGCACAAGGAAAAAAGAGAAGATCCGTTGTCGCCTAAGTCAATACATTGCATTCAATGTGGAAGCCAGCCGCACCAATTTGTCGATGGAAACATCGTACACCTGGCAACTGTGTCAGCGTGCACTGCACCCGGCCCGCCACAGAATTATTGAATATTTGGTGTTTTATATCACTTGCACTTCTGGAGTCCTTAACAAAGGCTTCCAAACTGGTAGCTACTACAGCGCAAAACAGACGAAAAGGACATGGCAAAATGCTCTACCGTTAAAAGTAATGATGGGACAATTGATACCGGAGCTGCGATGCGGTTTTGAATGTGCAACTGAAAAAAACATGATGTGATCAATGACATCCAAAGCTTTGTTTGTAGCGGGATCACACTGATTTCCCTGTGATTCTGGTTCTTTCTTCATTGTTATACGTGACACCATAAATTGTTATACGTGACACCACACCGTTGGTCAAACACATTGTTTTATTTTGTATACTATAAGCTCCGAAATGATGCCATAGATTCACTGTTTTTGACAGCAAAAAAAAGGGATTCAAAGGAAAGCAAGATGTAAGGCGCAAACCTGTAATTGTAGATTAACATTTGCACCACAGAGATTATAAATATTGTGGAAAAAAAGGTATATACACAGTGCATTCGGAAAGTATTCAGACCCCTTGACTTTTTCCACATTTTGTTATGTTAGAGCCTTATTCTAAAATGGATTTAAAAAATGAATAATCCTCAGCCCATGAAGACAAAGCAAAAACAGATTTTAGATGTTTTTGCTAATTTATTAAAGATGTAAAACAGAAATATCATATTTACATAACTATTCAGACCCTTTGCTATGCGACTAGAAATTGAGCTCAGGTGCATCCTGTTTCCATTGATCATAATGAGATGATTCTACAACTTGATTGGAGTCCACATGTGGTAAATTCAATTGATTGGACATTATTTGGAAAGGCACACATCTGTTTATATAAGGTCTCACAGTTGACAGTGGATGTCAGCGCAAAAACCAAGCTCGAGCTCCAAGACAGGATTGTGTCGAGGCACAGATCTGGGGAAGGGTACCAAAACATTTCTGCAGCATTAAAGGTCCCCAAGAACACGGTGGCCTCCATCGTTCTTAAATGGAAGATGTTTGGAACCAACAAGACTCTTCCTAGAGCTGGCTGCCCGGCAAAACTGAGAAATCGGGGGAAAGGTCCTTTGTCAGGGAGGAGACCAAGAACCTGATGGTCACTCTGACAGAGCTCTAGAGTTCCTCTGTTGAGATGTGAGAACCTTCCAGAAGGACAACCATCTCTGCAGCTCTCCACCAATCAGGCCTTTATTGTAGAGTGGATAGATGGAAGCCACTCCTCAGTAAAAGGTACATGACAGCGTTTGGAGTTTGTCAAAAGACACCTAAAGACTCTCAGACCATGAGAAAGAAGATTCCTTGGTCTGCTGAAACCAAGATTGAATTCTTTGGCCTGAATGCCAAGCGTCACATCTGGAGGAATCCTGGCACCATCCTTACAGTGAAGCATGGTGGTGGCAGCATCATGCTGTTGGAATGTTTTTCAGCAGCAGGGACTGGAAGACTAGTCAGGATCAGGAGGAAGATGAAAGGAGTACAGAGAGAATCTTAATGAAAATCTGCTCCAGAGCTCTCAGGACCTCAGACTGGTGCGAAGGTTCACATTCCAACAGGACAATAACCCTAAGCACACAGCCAAGACAATGCAGGAGTGTCTTCGAGACAAGTCTCTGAATGTCCTTGAGTGGCTCAGCCAGAGCCCGACTTGAACCCGATCGAACATCTCTGGAGAGACCTGAAAATAGCTGTGCAGCGATGCTCCCCATCCAACCTGACAGAGCTTGAGCGGATCTTCAGAGAAGAATGGGGAAAAACTCCCCATATACTGTACATGTGTGCCAAGCTTGTAGGGGCATAGCAAGAAGACTCAAGGCTGTAATCACTGCCAAAGGTGCTTCAATAAAGTACTGAGTAAAGGGCCTGAATACCTATGTAAATGTGATATTTCAGTTTTTTATTTTTAATACATTTACATGTCAAAACCAGTTTTTGCTTTGTCATTATGGGGCATTGTGTGTAGATTGTTAGAATAAGGCTGTAAAGGATGCTCTCGATGGTGCAGCTGTAGAAACTTTTGAGGATCTGAGGACCCATGTCAAATCTTTTCATTTGTTTCCTGAGGGAGAACAGGCTTTGTCGTGCCCTCTTCACAACTGTCTTAGTGCGTTTGGACCATGAAAGTATGTTGGTGATGTGGACACCAAGGAACTTGAAGTTCTCACCTGCTCCACTGCAGTACCATCGATGAGAATGGGGGCATGCTCGGTCCTCCTTTTCCTGTAGTCCACAATAATCTCCTTTGTCTTGATCACATTGAGAGAGAGGTTGTTGTCATGGCACCACACGGCCAGATCTCTGACCTCCTCCCTATAGGATGTCTCATCGTTGTTGGTGAACAGGCTGTTGTGTCATCTGCAAATTTAAAGATGGTGTTGGAGTCGTGCCTGGCCATGCAGTCATGAGTGAACAGGGAGTACAGGAGGGGACTGAGCACGCACCCCTAAGGGATGTTGAGGATCCGCATGGCGGATTAGTTGTTACCTACCCTTACCACCTGGGGGTGGCCCAGCGGGAAGTCCAGGATCCAGTTGTTTTGTACCAGGTGTTTTGTACAAGGGTCCTTAGATTAGTGATGAGCTTTGAGGGCACTATGGTGTTGAACGCTGAGCTGTAGTTAATGAATAACATTCTCACATAGGCGTTTCTTTTGTCCAGGTGGGAAAGGGCAGTCAGGGACAGACTCAGTCTCAGTCAGGGACAGGTTGAAAATGTCAGTGTAGACACTTGCGAGTTGGTCAGCACATGCTCAGAGTACACGTCCTGGTAATCCGTCTGTCCCTGAGGTCATGTGATTGTTGAGTTGTTTAAAGGTCTTACTCACATTGGCTATGGAGAGCGTGATCACACAGTTGTCCGGAACAGCTGATGCTCTCATGCATGCTTCAGTGTTGCTTGCCTCGAAGCAAGCATACAGTAGAGGTAATATAGCTCATCTGGTAGGCTGTGTCACTGGGCAGCTCGTGGCTGTGCTTCACTTTGTAGTCTAATAGTTCGTTGGAGGGCATAGCGGGATATCTTATACACTTCCAGGTTATACACCCACTCCTTGAAAGCGGCAGCTCTACGTGGATGAAATTTGAAGTATTTTAATGAGCAGGCTTTCTTTCATGATTTGTTTTATGTTGACTGGAGCAAGATTGAGCTTATCCCTGATGTGGAAACTGCCTAGAAATTCTTTCATGATGGTTTTTCCCAAATAGTAAACAAACATGCCCCATTCCGCAGGTTCAGGTTTAAAGGGCGGGATAATCCATAGTTTTCCTCTGAGCTGTCTTGTATTATTCACGACTGTAATCTAGCCTGGGCTAAAGCAAGGAAATCATGTTCTGATGCTGATTGGCTTATTTTTAGGCAGTTACGAAACAAGTGTTCTTTTCTTCTCAGGAAGGCCAAGTCTGAATATTTTATGTCTGTTACCACTGATAAATCCCGAATGACCCTAGAAAGTTTTGGAAGGCTATTAAGTCTATGTCTGGTAACAGTAATGTTAATGAATTACCGTCATGTGTTTTGAAGGACTCTGTTGCTATATATGACAAAAATGCTGAAATGCTGAATTTTCAATGAGCACTTCGTATCATCTGGTAGGCTGTTTGATTCAGTGTCATCTGTCCCTGTACAACCCTGTGTGGATGAACCAGTGAGAGCTGGTCAAACTTTTAGCTTTTTGCCATTCTCAGTGCAGGTGGTACATAAAGCCCTGAAATCCTTAGATCAGAGAAAGCCTGCAGGTCCTGATCTTTTGGATCCCTGCTTTTTAAATCTGACAGCTGATTTCATAGCTGAACCACTTACATCTCTGTTCAATCTAACCCTGGAATGTAATGAAATTCAAAAGATCTGGAAATCAGCATTTGTCCTACCACTTTTAAAAGGGGGAGATCCAACTCTAATTATAGGCCAATCTCAAAGCTGTCAACCCTGGTGAAAATACTTGAAACCCTTGTAAGTGAACAGCTAAAAGAGTTTTTATTTACTAACTATATTTTACCAATGTACCAATCGGGCTTCAGGAAGAAGCATAGCACAATAACAGCAGCCATGAAAGTTTTAAATGATATCACTGAAGCCATTGACAAAAACAGCACTGTCTCACTTTTTATTGATCTCGCTAAGGCTTTTGATACAGTTGATCACGCTATACTAAGGCAGAGATTGACGAGTGTAGGTCTTTTGGAGCATGCAGTTGCATGGTTTGCTAACTATCTGTCTGATAGAACTCAGTGCACTCAATTTGATGGGCTTATGTCTGTTAAATTGTCTGTCTTGAATGGTATGCCCCAAGGCTCTGTACTTGGTCCTCTCTTATTCACTATTTATATAAATGATTTAGACAAAAATATCCAGAATGCACAACTTCATATTTTATGCTGATGATACTGTTATTTACTGTTGTGCCTTCTCTTACAAAAGCTTTCTAGAACATGCAAACTGCTTTTTATACTGTTGAACATACCTTGTGTCAATTAAAGCTTATCCTCAATACTGACAAAACTAATGGTGTTTTCTAATGCAAGAAATAGACCTCTGAACCTTTCACCTATTACTACCTGTCAGAGCAAGGAGATTGAGGTTGTAACCTCATAAATATCTTGTAATTTTAATTGATGACAGCCTCTCTTTTAAATTGCATATTCAACAATTTATAAAACAAATTAAGCTGAAATTGGGATTTTATTTTAGGAATAAGGCCTGTTTTTCTTTTGAAGCCAGAAAGAGGCTAGTATCAGCTACATTTATGCCTTTACTAGACTATGGGGATATTTTATATATGAATGCTTCCGCTCAGTGTTTGAGATCAATTGACACTCTTTACCATGGCACTTTGAGATTTATTTTAAACTGCAAAACCCTTACGCACCACTGCACTTTGTATACCAGGGTTGGCTGGCCTTCTCTAGTCACTCGTAGGCTCAGTCACGGGTATACTTTCATTTACAAAGCCATTTTGGGTTTACTCTCTTTTTATTTGTGCATTTTTATTGTTCAGAAATGTGGTGGGTATTCTCTTCGTTCGCTGGACTTTATCCTGCTAACTGTTCCAAATGCCCGAACTGAATTTGGTAAAAGGGCTTTTATGTACTCTGCGCCATGGTCTTGGAACACCTTACAAAATACTTTTAAACTGGAAGAACTTGTCCAGATTGGTTTTTTTAAATCACTGATGAAGGATTTTAATTTGCTATTTTATACTCTTGTGAATTCAATGGTTTTTACTAGATTACTTGTAGTTTCATGTTGTCTGTCTGTCTACTTTTTTTGTAATGACTTGGTGCTGCCTATCTTGGCCAGGGCGCTCTTGAAAAAAATATTTTAATCTCAATGAGCCCTTCCTGGTTAAATAAAGGTTAAATAAAATGTTGCATGTAATCCATGGCTTCTGGTATGTACATACAGTCACTGTTGGGACAACATCATTGATGCACTTATTGATGAAGCCAGTGACTATTCATTTTTTACCTTTATTTAACTAGGCAAGTCAGTTAAGAAGTATTTTTTCAATGACGGCATAGGAACCGTGGGTTAACTGCCTTATTCTGGTGCAGAACGACAGATATCTTTACCTTGTCAGCTCAGGGATTCCATCTTGCAACCTTTCGATTACTAGTACAACGCTCTAACCACTAGGTTACCTGCCGCACCTGATGTGGGGTACTCCTCAATGTCATCAGAAGAATCCCGGAACATATTCCAGTCTGTGCTAGCAAAACAATCCTGTAGTTTAGCATCTGCTTCATTTGACCTCTTTCTTATTAATCTAGTCACTGGTGCTTCCTGCTTTAGTTTTTGTTTGTAAGCAGGAATCAGGAGGATAGAATTATGGTCAGACTTGCCAAATGGAGGGCGAGGGAGAGCTTTGTACGTGTCTCTGTGTGTGGAGTTGTAGCGCTCGTCGTCGTAAGGAAGAGTAGACCAAAGCGCAGCGTGGAAAGTGTTCATGAGCTTTATTGTCAAGAATCACTCAAACAAAAATAACGAACACAAAAAATGACCGTATATCCCCAATCAGGGACAACGATAGACAGCTGCCTCAGATTGGGAACCACACTATGCAAAAACAACAAAGAAATAGACAACATAGAATGCCCACCCCAAATCACACCCTGACCTAACCAAATAGAGAAATAAAACGTCTCTCTAAGGTCAGGGCGTGACAGGAGTAAGGATGGTCTAGAGTTTTTCCCCCTCTGGGTTGCACATTTAACATGCTGGTGGAAATGAGTTAAAATGGATATCAGTTTTCCTGCATTAGGGGTCAAAACCAAAACTGGTCACAGTTTTTGGAGCTCCAAAAACATGTTAAACTACTTTATTCTGTGGAATGGAATTACAGCACCATTCAAAATACATCAATTACTTCCCCACCCACAAACATTTTCCCACAATGCACCATAATTTACAGTAAAACATTTCAACAGTATGTTATTGTTGGTAATACCAAAAATTACAATATACATTACAGTTTTTCATTACAATGTAGAGACAAATGCCCCCTCCCCATCCTTTATTTGAAAGATGCAAATACAAAAAAAATATGCGAACCAGAACGAACCAGTTCCTCGTTAGTTGTTGCATCCCATAGTCTGTGATAGTCTATGATACCGGTTATATTACATGCGTCTTTCCACAAGTGTGTCTGTCTACGAGAGACAGACGAGTCAGTAGGCTCTCTGATCTTCCTCTTTGTGCGGTCATAGTGCCTCTTCTCATACCTAAGCTCTCTCTCTCCCTTCCACTCCCTACCTCTCACCCTAACCCTCTCTCTCCATCCTTCTCCTCTCTCCCTCTCTCTCCATCCTTCTCCTCTCTCTCCCTCTCCTCTCCCTTCCACTCCCTACCTCTAACCCTCTCTCCATCCTTCTCCCTCCCTCTCTCTCCATCCTTCTCTTCTCTCTCCCTCCTCCTCTCCCTTCCACTCTCTATCTCTCCCCCTAACCCTCTCTCTCCCTTCCACTCCCTACCTCTCACCCTAACCCTCTCTCTCCATCCTACTCCTCTCTCCCTCTCTCTCCATCCTTCTCCTCTCTCTCCCTCCTCCTCTCCCTTCCACTCCCTACCTCTCACCCTACCCCTCTCTCTCCATCCTTCTCCTCTCTCCCTCTCTCTCCATCCTTCTCCTCTCTCTCCCTCCTCCTCTCCCTTCCACTCTCTATCTCTCCCCCTAACCCTCTCTCCATCCTTCTCCTCTCTCCCTCCTTCTCCTCTCTCTCCCTTCCACTCCCTATCTCTCCCCCTAACCCTCTCCCTCCCTTCCACTCCCTATCTCTCCCCCTAACCCTCTCTCTCCCTTCCACTCCCTATCTCTCCCCCTAACCCTCTCTCTCCATCCTTCACTCTCTCCCTCTTTCTCCCTCCTTCTCCTCTCTCTCCCCCTCTCTCCTCTCTCAGTCCTGTGATGGTATGATGGTACACAGGAGGCTGTTATAATTTGATTGGAGTTATTACACTTGATTTGATTAATCGTATGTTGAATAACTGGGACTCACTTCCAGTCACCTGCCAGACCTACAGACTAGGGATACACACACACACACGACACACACACGCACACGCGCATTGGCGCACACGCTCTTGTACTCATGAATCCGTGGAGCTTCAACTTCCATTTCTCACGCGATGACATCATCTTTGCTCGCCATGAACATCTAGAGCAGCATTTACTAATCTCTAGAGTGACTGTTGATGTAGTCATTCTGTGATTATTATTACCTGTCCAGTGGCCTGATCAACCATTCATCAACCCTCCAACAACCTGCACACATCATGCTGAGGAAACACTTTCCTTTGTGTCTGATCAGATGAGGGATGACTTTGGCTCAGGTCCCAAAATCAGGTATACATCTGTTTTACTACATTAATTGTCTCTACAGTAGATCTAAATCAACGATGATCAATTCTATTAAATTATATTATATATACAGTACCAGTCAAAGTTTGGACATCCACAGAGTAAGTCTGGAGCTCTGTCAGAATGACCATTGGGTTCTTGGTCACCTCCCTGAACAAGGCCCTTCTCCCCCAATTGCTCAGTTTGGCCGGGTGGCCAGCTCTAGGAAGAGTCTTGGTGGTTCAAAACTTCTTCCATTTAAGAATTATGGAGGCCATTGTGTTCTTGGTGACCTTCAATGCTGCAGACATGTTTTGATACCCTTCCCCAGATCTTTGCCTCGACAGACAATTCCGTCGTCATCATGGGTAGGTTTTTGCTCTGACGTGCACTGTCAACTGTGAGATATTATAAAGACAGGCTAATATAAAGGCTAATATGAACTTCCCACAGGTGGACTCCATGCACTCCATGCTCTCTATATCTAGGTTCTAGGGACCAAAAATCTGAATTCTCTGTCTAGTCTAGTGATCAGCCTGGCAATGCAGCCCCATATTGGGTCAATGCCAACTTGAAACATGCCTACACTGACAGGCATACTAGGACAGAGAGAGAGAGAGAGCATGTTTACTATAGTATCTCTCCAACAAGTGCTCTCCCGCTCTCCTTCACTCTGTCGTTCTCTCTCTCTCACCCTCCCCTCCCCTCTGCCTCTATCTCCCTCTCATTCACTTAATTACTCACTCACTCTCTCTTTCCCTCTCCTTTACTCTCTCTGTCCCTCCCTCTGCATCTCTCACCCCCCCCCCCCCCTCTCTCCTTAAGGGTTATATCTATGCATCAGATTTGCCACTCCTCTCCTTGTCAGTAGAAACGTCCCTAGCTTCCATGCCTCCATGCATTTTTAATCTGAATAGGCCCCACTCGCTGCCATTACACTATGCTCATTATCATAATAAAGCACCAAGCTGAGAAATGTTTGCTCACTCAGACAGCATGTACTCCCTAGGGTCCACTACAGCTAATATGGTATTACACACTGGAGGTTTGTGTATGGCATAGCTGTTCCAAAAGTAAACTTGCAAGATTGTCATTTCTCCTCCTCTCTCCTTCCGTGTGTTCTACTCCCTCTTCATCCCTCTCTTTTCTCTGGGCCCCCAGGCTCCTGTGGTTTTGTCCCCGTAGACTCATCTCTCTCTCTCTGTGGCTTGAGGATACAGATGTGTGTAATAAAGGTTCGATGTTGCAGTGGATATAGTTTGTCATATTTCACACTTTAATAATCTACTACACTCTTAGAACAAAAGGTGCCAAGTAGAACCATACAGGGTTCTTCAGTTTGTTCTCATAGGGGTTTCTTCAAAGAACCCCATGTATATGGTTCTACCTAGAACCCTCTATGGAGGGTTCTGCCTAGAACCCTCTAAAAAGGGTTTCATCAAGAACCATTATAATATCTAACAGTTATTCCTAGAACTGTCTACGAAGGGTTCTACCAACAACCCTTTTATCTTTGTTGAGTTCTTCCTAGAACCGTTGACGAACAGTTCCACCAGCCTTCCTAGCCTTTGAAATGTAATGATTTAAGACAATACAGGGTCAACGTATACCCTAACACAGGGGTGTCATGAATCTCCTGGTTTACAGGACACAGCAGGACTGCAAGTCACATTATGCAAGCTTGCCAAGTGATATGTAATTCCTGTTGGAATCTAGCCAGAGTTGGGATATCCAACAAGTGAAAATGTTAATCTCCCACAATTTGCATTCAGAACAATTGAGACTACCTCACTCATCTAAACTGGAACAACCATCTCAGTAACAGGTGCAATAAACCCAATTCTAACATATTGGATTTGTTTAGAAAACTGTTGTTTATCTTTGTGTAGCATAACATTTATCAACCAAGCAACGCAAAAACACAGATATTACAGTAAAATAAACCATTCTGAAAATCTCCCTGTGATAGAGCATGCTGGGAAATATTATATATGGTTCTATGTAGAACCCTTCTTGCCTCCCAAAGAATCCTTCATACCTTCCAAAGAATCCTCAAAGAACCCTTTCTTCCAAAAAACGGTTCTCAGTATGTTAAAGGTTCCAGGTAGAACCATTTGCCTTACAAGGAACCATTTTCTTCCAAAAAAGGGTTCTTCTGATCAAAACGGTTCTTGATAGAACCCTGTCCCTCTGCAAAGAACCCTTTTGTAACCCTTTTTTCTAAGAGTGTAGAGGTTGTAGTTGGCAATATCACTATTTCTTTAAATACAAGACATAAACTTTGCCAATCATCATTCTTCACATAGAATTAACGATGATGATGAGGATGACTATCAAAGTCATGTTTTTATCAAGTTGGTTTGCCTTTCAGGGATTATTGTACTAGCACTGTTGTGATGTTTGTACTAATGTTGTTGTAATGTTTGTGTCTCCTTCAGGGCAGCACAGAAGTCCCCTCACTCGCCACTGTCAGCTGTATGGATAACCCAAGCTGGGCAGGTCAGTGTGTGTGTGTATGGGTGTGTGTGTGTGTGTGCGTGTGGGTGTGTGCACAAGTGTATGTCCTCACAGGTGTGTGATCAATAAAAATAAAAGTGTGTGTGTGCGAGTGTGCCTGCATCCGCACTTGAAATCTTGTGTGTGTTTGCACCTCCCTGTGTGTGTGTGCTCCTCCCTGTGTGTGTGGTTGAGTGGGAGCGGCAGAGAGAGGTAATGTGCTGACTGCAGTCCTTTGGTTCTGGGCATGCCCATTAGAGCCAGCTATAAATCCTGGGCTAGCTGAGCCGAGCGCCGCTCTCACACTGTGTCAGCAGTCCGCCAATGAATGGCTATTAAATGCTACAAAAAGCCTCTTTAATTCAGCCTGCCGAGCGACATACCTCTCCCTCTCTCTCTCTCTCTCTCTTTCTCTCTCTCTCTCTCTCTCTCTGTCTCTCTCTCTCTCTCCCTCGCTCTCTCTTTCACTCTCTCTCTCTCCCTCTCTCTCTCTCTCTCTCTCTCTCTCTCTCTCTCTCTCTCTCTCTCTCTTTCACTCTCTCTCACTCATCTCTCTCTCTCATTTCTCCTCTCTCTCATTTCTCCTCTCTCTCTCTCTCTCTCTCTCTCTATCTCTCTGACCATGCTTAATTGAAAAAGAGGACTAGAAGATCCCTTCACCACCATCTGTATAAATCTCTACAGTAACAACCAGGTCATCTATTATTAATAACGCACATTAATTGCAGATTATTTACAAATAGCCACCTGGCATTTTTCTTCATACTTTAGGCTGGCTTGCAGCTGCTCTGTGTTTGCATGGGAAAAGAAGAAGGAGGGGGGGGGAGAGGAGAGAGAGAAGGTGATATGGGAGAGGAGATTGTGGGGGAGGGTGAGGGTTGGTACAAGGAGAGAGGGAGGGAGAGATATTGAGATGGCTCTGTGGGTGAGGGTTGGTAGGGCAGGCTGATCACTAGACTTCAATTTTGGACATTTGAAAAGGTCCTGAGAACGTCGATATATGCCTTCCTGTTGCCCAGCACTGGCACAAAGTTATGATGGTTGGCGACAAAGTGCGCTACTCAGGTCAAAGCTGCTCTGACCACTGCTCCATGGTAGTTTACAATGTGCTAGCAAGGCATGAGAATACCAAATCATAGCCATAACCTTAACTCAGAATTAATACCTAAACTTAACCCTTTGAGTTTTATTTTTCTCTGTAATTAACCCTGTAACCATGCAGAATGAATGCAGCAAAAATAGATGTTCATCCATAAAACTTTGAATTTCTAAGTGAAACTATGACATATGGTTTGATAAGGAGCCATAGCTGAGAGGGAGAGAGAAGCTAGAGAATGAAAAAAGGAGGGAAAGGGAGATAGGAAGATGAGGGAGAGGGAGATGGAGGGTTGGTAGAGAGCCGTACAGTAGAGAGCCCTGGGGTCATCCTGGGCATGGTGGAACTATTTTTGATTTACACTGACATTTTGGCTATTGGTCACGTTGAGTGGGAGATTAGTCACATCTCTCTGTCGCCTGTTAGCAGTGCTTTGCCCTACGAGCCTGTGGGGAAACACTTGATTCACTGACTTGGTATTTACTTTGCTGACATCGGAAATGTAAGGTCTTTGTAAGATGCTCATTCATTCTTTCCTTTTGTCATATAATAATAGGCTTTCACATGGCACATTTTGGCCCGGGAAAACAGATTGTCTGTGTGTGTGTGTGTGTGTGTGTGTGTGTGTGTGTGTGTGTGTGTGTGTGTGTGTGTGTGTGTGTTGCATGTGTGTGTCATTGTGTTTCCAATTGCATGCAGTTGAATAAAAGTGCAGGTGATTGTTTCTCAGGAGCGACCTGTCAGTCCCCCAGGGGCCCCTTCTAGTCCCCTGTCAATGGCAATCTAATCGCAGCGACAACAGATCAATCACAACCCATTTATACCGGTGGAAGTTCCTACACGGTGTTGTTTCCCTTCAGTACACTCTTGAATTAGTGGTGACTTGAGGAACCCTGGAGCTGGGAGCTTAAGAATTTCACTGTACCCTGAAATTACACCTGTGACACTGTGCATGTGACTAATAAACTAATCTCTAAGCAAATCCCAAAGTTGGAATAGTTAACACTTTATTACTATATATATTGGGGTGGCAGGTAGTCTAGTGGTTAGAGCGTTGGGTCAGTAACCGAAAGGTTGCTGGATTGAATCCCTGAGCTGACAAGGTAAAAATCTGTTGTTCTGTCCCTGAACAAGGCAGTTAACCCACTGTTCCTAGGCCGTCATTGTAAATAAGAATTTGTTCTTTATTGACTTGCCTAGTTAAATAAAGCAATGTTATTAATATTATAGTTGAATACGTAATATGCATAAACATTGGAAGAAACGGCACGGTTCTAGTGTACAAACTTAATATGATGAACTGGAATGACATTTACTCTAAAGGGTGCCCAAAAAGAGCTATCTTAAACGCCTGCCTCCAATAAGCCATGCTTCCAATATTCTCATAGGCTGCCACATCTACATTATATAGTTAGGTAGGTCCTTCTTGTAAATCTTTAATAAAAAAATACAATGGTATCTATAAAGAAAGTAGGATGGTTATTTAATTTAATTTTTCCAGCTGTGGGGTATTTTGGTGTCTAAGATTATCTGATTAAATCTGAACATACTATATATTCAAGAGACATTTCAGACCCCCTCTCCTATCAGCCATGCTCATTCCTCCAAGTCTTTATTGATTGATGCCAGTGACACGGTGACGTGGTTTGTTCCTGTTGCAGTGATTTGACTCCATTCTACCCCATCACACACACACACACACCACACTATCTGCAGATTTCTCCCCCATTCTCCTACATCACAGATCTCCTCAACTGCTCCCCTCTCTCTCTAATTCCAATTAAGCCAGTTCCTGATTGAGGCAGTATCAGTGCTATTCAACGGCCCCCCCAGGCCAAATCAACGGCCAACATCACAATCGCACTGACACCACTCTAATTACAAAGTTGTGTTTTTCAAAGTGGAGCTTGTTGGAAAGAGTTGGGAGTTCTTTGAAGCACGGAGAGAGCAAACAGAGGATACGTGGGTTGTCTAAGCAGAATAGCATCTGCTGCTCGTATTGCAATGGCCTTGATGAAGGGATGGCATGCAAAGTGTGTGTGCCCAGCCAGGTCACCCGTGGTACAAGTCAGTATTCCACGTCCATCCATGCCTGAGGACGTCGGGAGATAATGTGGAAACCGGCCACTAGGGACAACAGTGAGCACTGTTACCTTCAAGTAGGTTTTGGGTTGGCTAGGGGGATGGGGTATTGGGGTAGGCATCTGCATCTTACTTCAAATGTTGGAAGTTCAAATGTTGCAAGTTCAAATCCAGCAACAGGAAGTCAATTTTTGTTTTAAGGGTATCCCGAATCTTAACTATTCAGCGTTAATGCCTAACCTTAAGATTTCGGATTTAATACCTAAACCTAACCCTAACCTTAGTTCGTAGTGCACTATATAGGGAATATGGTGCCATATGGAATGCATTATGTAGGCTTGTCAATTGTTAGAACAATCTGAAGGACAATCAGAGAAATACAAACCCCTGGAATCACAGAGTTCACTATCAAGCAAAATACTGTATATCAATTGCAACAAGCACATCATTGCATCAAGCTCCATAATAAGCATTTATATGGTTGTAGAGTGGTGCTTATTCAAGGTCCAGAGTGCTGGAATCTTCTAATATAATGTTGTGTTTAGGCCCCCGGCATGGAAATATTACCAATTTGTGTGTGCAATGCCAACTCTGCAATACACTGTCTACAATTGGCTCTGTAATAGGTCATTACTCCTCTGCCGGAGAGGCTAAAAGCATCCCCACTACTCTTTCACACTTCATCCCTCTTTCATGCTCATCACACTCTCCTCCATTTCCCTCTCTCTCTCTCCAGCCTTTTCTCTGTAATTGTTCTGGGATTCGTGTGAGTGTTAAATGCTAATTAGATGCACTGGACATCACCTTACCAAAACACAGTGTCAAATCAAATCAAGTGACATTTTATTGGTCACATACACATGGTTAGCAGATGTTATTGTGAGTGTAGCAAAATGCTTGGGCTTCTATTTCCGATAATGTAGCAATATCTAACAATTAATCTCATAATTCCACAACATCTATCTAATACACACAAATCTAAGTAAAGGGATGGAAAAATAATATGAACATATAAATATGTGGATGGGCCATGAGCAACCAGCATAGACGAGATGCAATAGATGGTATAAAATACAGTATATACATGGGATGAGTAATGCAAGATATTTAAACATCATTATTAAAGTGGCATTAATAAAGTGACTAGTGGTCCATTGATCCATTGGCCAATGATTTCAAGTCTGTATGTAGGCAGCAGCCTCTCTGTGTTAGTGATGGCTGTTTAACAGTCTGATGGCCTTGAGATATAAGCTATTTTTCAGTCTCTCGGTCACAGCTTTGATGCACCTCTACTGACCTCGCCTTTTGGATGCTAGCAGGGTGAACAGGCAGTGGCTCGGGTGGTTGTTGTCCTTGATGATCTTTTTGGCCTTCCTTTGACATTGGGTGCTGTAGGTGTCCTGAAGGGCAAGTAGTTTGTCCCCGGTGATGCGTTGTGCAGACCGCACCACCCTCTGGAGAGCCCTGCGGTTGTGGGTGGAGCAGTTGCTGTACCAGGTAGTGATACAGCCCGACAGGATGCCCTCAATTGTGCATCTGTTGAAGTTTGTGAGGGTTTTAGGTGACAAGCCAAATTTCTTCAGCTTCCTGAGGTTGAAGAGGCGCTGTTGCGCCTTCTTAACCACACTGTCTGCGTGGGTGGACCATCTCAGTTTGTCAGTGATGTGTATGCCGAGGAACTTGAAACTTTCCACCTTCTCCACTGCTGTCCCATCGATGTGGATAGGGGGGTGCACCCTCTGCTGTTTCCTGAAGTCCATTATCATCTCCTTTGTTTTGTTGAAATTGAGTGAGAGGTTGTTTTCCTGACACCACACTCCGAGTGCCCTCACCTCCTCCCTATAGGCTGTCTCATCGTTGTTGGTGAGCAAGCCTGCTACTGTTGTGTCGTCTGCAAACTTGATGATTGAGTTGGAGGCGTGCATGGCCACGCCATCATGGGTAAACAGGGAGTACAGGAGGGGGCTGAGCACGCACCCTTGTGGGGTGCCAGTGTTGAGGATCAGCGAAGTGGAGATGTTGTTTCCTACCTTCACCACCTGGGGGCGGCCTGTCAGAAAGTCAAGGACCCAATCGCAGAGGGTGTGGTTGAGACCCAGGGCCTCAAGCTTAATGATGAGTTTGGAGAGTACTATGGTGTTGGATGCTGAGCAATAGTCAATGAACAGCATTCTTACATAGGTATTCCTCTTGTCCAGATGGGATAGGGCAGTGTGCAGTGTGATGGCGATTGTATTATCCACTGTCCTTCCTCCCCATTCCACCATTATTCTACCACTGTTTATCAGTGTTAATAATGCAGCATTCTTAACAACCAGCTCTGTATGGCTGTGGTAGCTATTATCATTAAGACTAGCTGTGAATTATTAATATGCTGAAAATAAACTTGTTAGGGCCTTAGGAACATTAACAAAACAACAGTCATGAGAGCTGGACCAGACGGAAATGAGCAATCAGCATGACTGGGGCAGTTTGTATTAGTTTGTACATCTGGGGACCAATCAACACTCAATATTCATTTCGGAGAAGACATCTTGATTGGATGCAGCGATAGATAGTGTTAGTTGATGGCCCTTTTAAAACTAACAGGATATGTGTTTTATTAAGCAACACATTCATCAATGCTGTAATGGTGTTACTTTCAGCCAGGTCACTCATGATACAAGTCAGTATTCGACGTCCATCCATGTCTGAGGACGTCTGGAGATTATGTGGAAACTGGTGAGAGCTGTTACCATCAAGTAGGTCAAATCAAATCAAATCAAATTTATTTATATAGCCCTTCGTACATCAGCTGATATCTCAAAGTGCTGTACAGAAACCCAGCCTAAAACCCCAAACAGCAAGCAATGCAGGTGTAGAAGCACGGTGGCTAGGAAAAACTCCCTAGAAAGGCCAAAACCTAGGAAGAAACCTAGAGAGGAACCAGGCTATGTGGGGTGGCCAGTCCTCTTCTGGCTGTGCCGGGTGGAGATTATAACAAAACATGGTCAAGATGTTCAAATGTTCATAAATGACCAGCATGGTCGAATAATAATAAGGCAGAATAGTTGAAACTGGAGCAGCAGCACAGTCAGGTGGACTGGGGACAGCAAGGAGTCATCATGTCAGGTATTCCTGGGGCATGGTCCTATGGCTCAGGTCCTCAGAGAGAGAGAAAGAAAGAGAGAATTAGAGAGAGCATATGTGGGATGGCCAGTCCTCTTCTGGCTGTGCCGGGTGGAGATTATAACAGAACATGGCCAAGATGTTCAAATGTTCATAAATGACCAGCATGGTCGAATAATAATAAGGCAGAACAGTTGAAACTGGAGCAGCAGCACAGCCAGGTGGACTGGGGACAGCAAGGAGTCATCATGTCAGGTAGTCCTGGGGCATGGTCCTAGGGCTCAGGTCCTCCGAGAGAGAGAAAGAGAGAAGGAGAGAATTAGAGAACGCACACTTAGATTCACACAGGACACCGAATAGGACAGGAGAAGTACTCCAGATATAACAAACTGACCCTAGCCCCCCGACACATAAACTACTGCAGCATAAATACTGGAGGCTGAGACAGGAGGGGTCAGGAGACACTGTGGCCCCATCCGAGGACACCCCCGGACAGGGCCAAACAGGAAGGATATAACCCCACCCACTTTGCCAAAGCACAGCCCCCACAACACTAGAGGGATATCTTCAACCACCAACTTACCATCCTGAGACAAGGCTGAGTATAGCCCACAAAGACCTCCGCCACGGCACAACCCAAGGGGGGGGGGGGGGGGGGGGGGGGGGGGGCGCCAACCCAGACAGGATGACCACATCAGTGACTCAACCCACTCAGGTGACGCACCCCCTCCAGGGACGGCATGAGAGAGCCCCAGTAAAGCCAGTGACTCAGCCCCTGTAATAGGGTTAGAGGCAGAGAATCCCAGTGGAAAGAGGGGAACCGGCCAGGCAGAGACAGCAAGGGCGGTTCGTTGCTCCAGAGCCTTTCCGTTCACCCTCCCACTCCTGGGCCAGACTACACTCAATCATATGACCCACTGAAGAGATGAGTCTTCAGTAGAGACTTAAAGGTTGAGACCGAGTTTGCGTCTCTGACATGGGTAGGCAGACCGTTCCATAAAAATGGAGCTCTATAGGAGAAAGCCCTGCCTCCAGCTGTTTGCTTAAAAATTCTAGGGACAATTAGGAGGCCTGCGTCTTGTGACCGTAGCGTACGTGTAGGTATGTACGGCAGGACCAAATCAGAGAGATAGGTAAAGCAAGCCCATGTAATGCTTTGTAGGTTAGCAGTAAAACCTTGAAATCAGCCCTTGCTTTGACAGGAAGCCAGTGTAGAGAGGCTAGCACTGGAGTAATATGATCAAATTTTTTGGTTCTAGTCAGGATTCTAGCAGCCGTATTTAGCACTAACTGAAGTTTATTTAGTGCTTTATCCGGGTAGCCGGAAAGTAGAGCATTGCAGTAGTCTAACCTGGAAGTGACAAAAGCATGGATTAATTTTTCTGCATCATTTTTGGACAGAAAGTTTCTGATTTTTGCAATGTTACGTAGATGGAAAAAAGCTGTCCTTGAAATGGTCTTGATATGTTCTTCAAAAGAGAGATCAGGGTCCAGAGTAACGCCGAGGTCCTTCACAGTTTTATTTTTGGTTTTAGGTTTTGGTTTTGCTTGGGCGTTGTGGAAGGGCGTAAGTATCTGCCTCTTATTCCAAGTTTTAAATCGAGTGATAGAAAGTTGTTTTGATCTTGTTATTTTAATCTTATCCCAAACCTTAACTTTAACCTTAAAAATTCGGAGTTAATGCCTAAACGTAACCTTCAACACTTCAAAATTTGACGTTTGGAACAACTTTGAAATTTGATGTTTGAGGAACATGGATGAACATCTAGTACTGACATGAGACTGTGAGAGCTGGTAGGTTACTATACATGTTGTCCATCTTTTAATCCCTTTGTGTAGCAAACACTTTAATCTAAGATGAGTGTATAGTGCTAGCCAATTCCCTTACATAACACAACAGTGTCCCGTATCTACAACACTAATGCTTGAGTTGAGTGCATAGGGGTCAGTACAATCATTAATGAGTGAAACCACAAGTAAAGACATAATATATCGGATATTGGGGTTAGCACACACATGCATATGCAAGCACACACACACACGCACACACACACACACACACACACACACACACACACACACACACACACACACACACACACACACACACACACACAGACCTGCCCAGCCCAGCCCAGCTGGTAGTACACCAACTAGTGATGACAGTCTCACATTAGAATTAGACATTCATCCATGTTTCTCCATGTTTCATCCATGTTTCTCAAACCTCAAATTTCGAAGTTGTTGCATACAGTCAAATGTAGGAGTGTTTATTCGCCTACCTCCTCATGCCTTTTGCACACAATGTATATAGACTCTCCTTTTTTTCTACTATGTTATTGGCTTGTTAATTGTTTACTCTATGTGTAACTCTGTGTTGTCTGTTCACACTGCTATGCTTTATCTTGGCCAGGTCGCAGTTGCAAATGAGAACGTGTTCTCAACTAGCCTACCTGGTTAAATAAAGGTGAAATAAAAATAAAAAAAGTTGAAGGTTAAGTGTAGGCAATAAAGGAAAACTCCACCCCAAAAACTATATTTTACTGTTTGTTTCATTATTCCATTGTTGACATAGTCCCAAAAGGTCTTGCTTGTCAGCAATCAAGTTTTCATGATATCGAACTTTCAAAATACAGAAATCATCACTGTATGATACATTTTGCATCATATGATGCAGTGTTTTGTGTCAAAAGTAGTGCACTTTAACGGGAATAATGTGGCTTTTAGATCGCAGCCTGGTCTCATTCTCTGGTCTCCCATAGTGTGACCAGCAGGTGGTACCAAACATTTATCTTTCCTCTCATCCTCTTCCTCTCTCGCTCTCGCTCTCTCACGCACACAAACACACACACACACACACACACACACACACACACACAAGTCTTTTGTGATCGTGCATATTTTCAATCAAGTACAGTAAAATGCTGAAACTGCTTGTTAAAATCTGCTCTCACCTGTTTAATGACCGACGCATAAATTAAGTAATAAAAATGTGTGGGTGCGTGTGTATGTGTGGATGCATATGCACTGTAAAAAAATATAGATATATTTGTTGAGACTTAAAGGTCATGAACAGTCAATCATGTTTTTCATGATATTGGATGATATTTGAAGGAAACCAGATCAAAGTATGAAAAACTACTGTTGCTTCTACATTGATAATGTTTGATCATAAAGTTACTGGTCTCCTCGCCAAAGTCAAACACTTGGAATCATTATTAAGGGTAAGTCGTATTTCCAGATGGGCATGGTTTATATAGCAAATATATTTCAAGTACCCTTATTCTATGGCAAAGATATATTTCCCCTTTCATCTGTGTCTGGCGTGAGATAGTTACTGGCTAACTAGGTCTTCAGCCAGCATGGAACAAAAGGGGAGTGTTGCTCAAAACTCTGACACAGTTGTCATGTCAACACATCTGTCACTGCTGGTGTGAGTCGCATCATAAGAGACATGACAAACAGGAGATGTATAAATATATATATATATATATATATATATATACTGCTCAAAAAAATAAAGGGAACACTTAAACAACACAATGTAACTCCAAGTCAATCACACTTCTGTGAAATCAAACTGTCCACTTAGGAAGCAACACTGATTGACAATAAATGTCACATGCTGTTGTGCAAATGGAATAGACAACAGGTGGAAATTATAGGCAATTAGCAAGACACCCCCAATAAAGGAGTGGTTCTGCAGGTGGTACCACAGACCACTTCTCAGTTCCTATGCTTCCTGGCTGATGTTTTGGTCACTTTTGAATGCTGGCGGTGCTTTCACTCTAGTGGTAGCATGAGACAGAGTCTACAACCCACACAAGTGGCTCAGGTAGTGCAGCTCATCCAGGATGGCACATCAATACGAGCTGTGGCAAGAAGGTTTGCTGTGTCTGTCAGCGTAGTGTCCAGAGCATGGAGGCGCTACCATGAGACAGGCCAGTACATCAGGAGACGTGGAGGAGGCCGTAGGAGGGCCACAACCCAGCAGCAGGACCGCTACCTCCGCCTTTGTACAAGGAGGAGCACTGCCAGAGCCCTGCAAAATGACCTCCAGCAGGCCACAAATGTGCAAATGTCTGCTCAAACGGTCAGAAACAGACAACATGAGCGTGGTATGAGGGCCCGGCGTCCACAGGTGGGGGTTGTGCTTACAGCCCAACACCGTGCAGGACGTTTGGCATTTGCCAGAGAACACCAAGATTGGCAAATTCGCCATTGGCGCCCTGTGCTCTTCACAGATGAAAGCAGGTTCACACTGATTACATGACAGAGTGGAGAACGTTCTGCTGCTTGCAACATCCTCCAGCATGACCGGTTTGGCGGTGGGTCAGTCATGGTGTGGTGTGGGGTGGCATTTCTTTGGAGGACGCACAGCCCTCCATGTGCTCGCCAGAGGTAGCCTGACTGCCATTAGATACCGATATGAGATCCTCAGACCCCTTGTGAGACCTGGAGCGGTTGGCCCTGGGTTCCTCCTAATGCAAGACAAGGCTAGACCTCATGTGGCTGGAGTGTGTCAGCAGTTCCTGCAAGAGGAAGGCATTGATGCTATGGACTGGCCCATCCGTTCCCCAGACCTGAATCCAATTGAGCACATCTGGGACATCATGTTTCGCTCCATCAACGCCACGTTGCACCACAGACTGTCCAGGAGTTGGCGGATGCTTTAGTCCAGGTCTGGGAGGAGATCCCTCAGGAGACCATCCGCCACCTCATCAGGAGCATGCTCAGGCATTGTAGAGAGGTCATACAGGCACGTGGAGGCCACACACACTACTGAGCCTCATTTTGACTTGTTTTAAGGACATTACATCAAAGTTGGATCAGCTTATAGTGTGGTTTTCCACTTTAATTTTGAGTGTGACTCCAAATCCAGACCTCCATGGGTTGATACATTTTATTTCCATTGATAATTTTTGTGTGATTTTCTTGTCAGCACATTCAACTATGTAAAGAAAAAAGTATTTAATAAGAATATTTCATTCATTCAGATCTAGGATGTGTTATTTTAGTGTTCCCTTTATTTTTTTGAGCAGTGTATAATTGATTCAATTTTGATGTCTGAGTTGCTTTGTGTTTCACCAAATCTGCTTGAGATGATTATACTGCTTACACCGCTCACTGAATCCAAGTTGCTTGACATAGGCGTTTCAAAGAGCTGTCAGTCAAGGCAAGCTCATGAATATATGCTCCCCGCCCACTCAGCTAGTCTTTTCAAACTTTCTGGCATGTTAGCCATGAGATAAAAGTACTTTTCAGAATGAATGTTCAGGACCTTTAAAAAAAAGTCTGTAACCTGGCTGCCTTAAAATGTAATATGAAGTACAATCCTGATTTTGTATTAAGTTAATTTGAACTTAATCTCGTAAAGTCAGTGGAACTGACAAATTTGGATGTAATAACTTGAGTGAACTGCATACTTTTAGTAAAATCAATGTGCTTTTACTTAAATGTCCTAACAAAGCTATTCAAGTTGTTTTGACAAATTAGTGGAGAGTTTTTGATCATCAGAAAATCTAAACTTGTAGTTTTCTTTAACCTGGATGCCTTACTTCCTGTACACTCGCAATGACTACTTTGAAAATAACACATTTCAGAACTGACTAAGTCTTTGAAATTATATAATAGAGATCACAGTAGGGAACATTATGTTCCTATCTGTCTCTTGCTCATGTCTCCGATGTTTCACCATTTTCAAAACTGGCAGTGCACTTAGTTGTGTCAACCAACCAACAGGTCAGCCTGACTCCCAAATGGATGGGCCTATGCCCTCTCAGGCCACCCATAGCTGCACCTCTGCACGCACACCTGCCCAGTCATATGAACTTCATAGATTAGTGCCTAATTTATTCATTTAAATTGACAGATTTCCTTATATGAACTTTAACCTAGCAAAATCAGTATATTAACATGTTGGGTATTATTCTAATGAGGTCTACCACCCAAAATAAGTTGAAGTCATCTGAACTTGAAATTATGTTTGAGTGTGTGCATGTGCGTGTGTGCGTATGCATGTGTGTGTGTGTGTGCTTTTGTAAAAAAGAAGAAGCTCTCTCTCTCCCCTCGCTATCCTTATTTTCTCATTCATCATGTTGACACCGGCACGGCTGCTTTTGTGAAATTGAGAAAAATGTTTAAGTCAGCTTTTCTCTCTCTCTCCTTGCCCCTCTTGCATGAGTGTGTGTTGTGTGTGTGTGTTGATGGAAGTTTTCTTGCGTGCATACTGTACATGTTGACATACATATGAGATCTGGTGGTGGAATAGACTCAGGTTCCCCAAACGTCACCAGAAACTATACTAGCGTGTGTGACTGTGTGTGTGAAAATAGAAAGTTGACTCATTCCCCAAACTTTGTAGCCAGTCCAATATATCTGTGTTATTATCTATTGTCTCTCATCTTAGGGGAAAGGGGAAAACTGTGGGACATTAACAGACACACACTCAAGCTCTCTCACACACACACACACACACATACAAATAAATGACAACATGTTCATCTCCTTCTGTGTCAAATGCACTTAGCCCTAATGTAGCTGGAAGAGGCTGTGTGTGTGTGTGTGTGTGTGTGTGTGTGTGTGTGTGTGTGTGTGTGTGTGTGTGTGTGTGTGTGTGTGTGTGTGTGTGTGTGTGTGTGTGTGTGTGTGTGTGTGTGTGTGTGTGTGTGTGTGTGTGTGTGTGTGTGTGTGTGTGTAATGACTCCGCTCTCTGCTATATGGGGAATCCAGAATGCGGCAGAGTCAATTAGATTGTGATAATACAGAGGTTTCTGTGTCCCTGTGGTGATGTCAGTAAGCAACAGGAGAACAACAGGTTTCACTATGATTGAAAAGTGCTTGTGTGTGCATGTGTGTGTGTGTGTGTGTGTCAGTAATATAATCGCTGTTCGGTTGTGTGTGTGTGTGTGTGTGTATGTGTGTAATTTAGCTTTAATAAAAAAAGGTTCCCTTTGGATGAGTAATGGTGTTTCCTGGATATGTCTTCCATCATTGAAGTGTGTGTGTGTGTGTTTATATTTGTGTGTCTCCGAGGCGTGCCACTGGCCTAATCAAACCCTGGGATTTACTAGATGTATGTATTAGAATGTAATTTAGTGTTGAAACCCTTTGAGTTGAGAAACCTCTGGAAGTGTTGGGAATTTATTGGGAGTTTTTTTCTCCAATCAGTAGCTTCATTGTGCATTGTAAACTGAGTACAAATCACTCTGAAAGGCAGGCACACTGTCCGCATACCTATTAAGTGCAATGGGTTTCCTCAAACGTTTTGAGTAATGACAGCACATTGCACTACACTGTAAACCCCAATGTGCTGTCATTGTGCTGTCTCACAGACCTGTAATTTCTTCTTTAAGAGGCTCCTCTGTCCTCCACTCATTACCTGTATTAATGGCACCTGTTTGAACTTGTTATCAGTATTAAAGACACCTGTCCACAACCTCAAACAGTCACACTCCAAACTCCACTATGGCCAAGACCAAAGAGCTGTCAAAGAACACCAGAAACAACATTGTAGACCTGCACCAGGCTGGGAAGACTGAATCTGCAATAGGCAAGCAGCTTGGTTTGAAGAAATCAACTGTGGGAGCAATTATTAGGAAATGGAAGACATACAAGACCACTTCCTCGATCTGGGGCTCCACGCCCCGGACGGCGAGCAAAAATCCCAGAACCACACGGGGGGACCTAGTGAATGACCTGCAGAGAGCTGGGACCAAAGTAACAAAGCCTACCATCAGTAACACACTATGCCGCCAGGGACTCAAATCCTGCAGTGCCAGACGTGTCCCCCTGCTTAAGCCAGTACATCTGAAGGTTGCTAGAGAGAATTTGGATGATCCAGAAGAAGATTGGGAGAATGTCATATGGTCAGATGAAACCAAAATATAACTTTTTGGTAAAAACTCAACTCGTCGTGTTTGGAGGACAAAGAATGCTGAGTTGCATCCAAAGAACACCATACCTACTGTGAAGCATGGGGATGGAAACATCATGCTTTGGGGCTGTTTTTCTGCAAAGGGACCAGGACGACTGATCCGTGTAAAGGAAAGAATGAATGGGGCCATGTATCGTGAGATTTTGAGTGAAAACCTCCTTCCATCAGCAAGGGCATTGAAGATGAAACGTGGCTGGGTCTTTCATCATGACGATCCCAAAACATCACTGCTCTAGAGGAGATCTGCATGGAGGAATGGGCCAAAATACCAGCAACAGTGTGTGAAAACCTTGTAAAGACTTACAGAAAACGTTTAACCTCTGTCATTGCCAACAAAGGGTATATAACAAAGTATTGAGATTAACTTTTGTTATTGTCCAAATACTTGTTTTCCACCATAATTTGCAAATAAATTCATTAAAAATCCTACAATGTGATTTTCTTGATTTATTTTTCTCATTTTGTCTCTCATGAAGTGTACCTATGATGAAAATTACAGGCCTCTCTCATCTTTTTAAGTGGGATAACTTGCACAATTGGTGGCTGACTAAATACTTTTTTGCCCCACTGTATGTGACATGTGTGATCAATGAAGACATCCTCTACAATCATTCAGATTTAGATTATAATTGCAACATAGGTGTACTGTCTGTAATCAAATGTAAGAAATTAAATAAACTAATTAAACAAAGCTTGGCACACATTAATTTGTATCAAGCCTGTCTTGACTATTTGGCCAAAAATTCTCATCCACATCACAGTGAATGTCTCCATTGTTCCTGCAGAGTGGGAAAAACCTTTTGGCATGGCAAATGCAGGCTTGACATTGGTCTGCATTGAAATCGCATTCCTCATCCATGCCCAAAAGGTGGGTGGCTTGTTCATTTGGAGGGTGATCGTACACCTTCCAACTCCATGCTGAACAAAAATAAGCCTGAAACTATTCCTGAACCACCTCTGCATGGTGGAATGTGACATTGTCCCACACAATGACATAGATGACCCCTTCAACTTGACAGGCCTGCTCAATTTCATTGAGAAACACAATGAGGAGTGCAGAGATAGAGATAGCTGTGCACATGGAGATGTTTCCCACAAGTTGTCCAGACACTTGGCAGGTCGCCTGTTGGCCGATGAGGTTCCGCCCACGGTGACGAGTTTTGGCCAGGTTGAAGCCCGCTTCATCAACAAAGATATACCGGTACTTGTGATGGTTCACAGCAGCATCAAGCACCATCACCCCCTGCAAATATATTTTGGTTTGTTATTTTTACAGTATAGTTCCAATATGATATTGTGAAGTAGCATGTGCATCAAATAGTAACTTTACATTTTTTTCTGATTGCGCTAGGCACTATCTTTGAAATGATAGGTTATTTTTGCAAAAATCTACACACTAACCACAAAACCTTACACAATACCAGCAAAACATTATACATATCTTGCAAAAGCACACAATTCTTAAATTTTTTGGGGTTTTGCATCAGTACAGTACACACAAACCATCATTTGAATAAGCACACAAAGCACCAACTACGCACTGATAGTGTAAATTAAAAACACATGTGGCTTTTGTCATACATGTAGTAAACACACATACACACAGGTATCCAAACGTGTAAAGTATGGATGTTTACTCCAAACATAACACACTATCAATACAAATAAGGGGAAAATGTTATTTTTGTCTCTCATAATGTTCTAACACAATAAAAGCGCAGTAGAAAAAAAAGAACAGATTTTTTGGGGGCTACATCTCGCCTTTGTGGGTCATAAGACATCATCCACATCGCATACGATGTTGTCTTGAGCTAGGCAGCATGGACAGTATCGCCTGGAGTGCCGTATCCAGGCCTGGCATGACCCCTGATCGATGTCTCCACAAGCCTCCTCCATTGCCTGTAGAAGGGGTAAGGGGTATGCATTGGTGGGGCTGGCGATCATACACCTTACAACGCCACGCAGAGAATAATTATGCAATAGGATTCAAGAACGAAGAGTATGGGGGGAGATTGAGTGTGATGAAAACTGGGTGACCTGTGAACCAATTGCGGACCATAGCAGCCCGGTGGAAACTAACATTGTCCCAGATGATAACGTACCTGGGCTGCTCTGGCCACTGGTCATTAGGGATTAGTTTGTTGTGGAGGGTGTCCAGAAATGTGATAATGTGTGCAGTGTTGTATGGGCCTAGATTTGCATGTTGGTGAAGGTCGCCGTTTTGACTAATAGCCGCACACATTGCATATCCTGCAAGATTTTTTCAGATTGGGGTGAACTAATCTGGCAGCCTCTGCCGTGGTAAGGCCTTTGTTTACAACATTGTCAACGATGGCAGCCCGGACTTCATTAGACACAACAGTTCCCTGCCATCTGCCTCCCTCTGATGTCCACCTCTTTGATGGGGCCCATGACCACCTCTTTGATGGGGCCCATGCTCATCTCTTTGATGGGGCCCATGCCCACCTTTTTGATGGGGCCCATGCCCATCTCTTTGATGGGGCCCATGCCCACCTTTTTGATGGGGCCCATAACCACCTCTTTGATGGGGCCCATGCCCACCTCTTTGACCTATTTTACAAGGCCAATGCCCACCTCTTTGACCGGGCCCACGCCCACCTCTTTGACCTCTTTGACGGGGCCCATGCCCACCTCTTTGACAGGGCCCATGCCCACCTCTTTGACCTCTTTGACGGGGCCCATGCCCACCTCTTTGACCTCTTTGACAGGGCCCATGCCCACCTCTTTGACCTCTTTGATTTGGCCCATGCCCACCTCTTTGACCTCTTTGACATGGCCCATGCCCACCTCTTTGACCTCTTTGACCTCTTTGACAGGGCCCACGCCCACCTCTTTGACAGGGCCCACGCCCACCTCTTTGACCTCTTTGATGGGGCCCATGCCCACCTCTTTGACTTGGCCCATGCCCACCTCTTTGACCTCTTTGACAGGGCCCATGCCCACCTCTTTGACCTCTTTGACGGGACCCATGCCCACCTCTTTGACGGGGCCCATGCCCACCTCTTTGACCTCTTTGACAGGGCCCATGCCCACCTCTTTGACCTCTTTGACGGGGCCCACGCCCACCTCTTTGACCTCTTTGACGGGGCCCATGCCCACCTCTTTGACGGTGACCATGCCCACCTCTTTGACCTCTTTGACGGTGCCCACGCCCACCTCTTTGACAGGGCCCATGCCCACCTCTTTGACCTCTTTGACAGGGCCCATGCCCACCTCTTTGACCTCTTTGACGGGGCCCATGCCCACCTCTTCGACCTCTTTGACGGGGCCCATGCCCACCTCTTTGACGGAGCCCATGCCCACTCTTTGACGGGCCCATGCCCACCTCTTTGACGGGCCCATGCCCACCTCTTTGACCTCTTTGACAGGGCCCATGCCCACCTCTTTGACCTCTTTGACAGGGCCCACGCCCACCTCTTTGACCTCTTTGACAGGGCCCACGCCCACCTCTTTGACGGGGCCCATGCCCACCTCTTTGACAGGGCCCATGCTTACCTCTCTGACGGGCTCCTTTAATTTCTTTCTTTCTTTCTTTCTTGAAAGACATTGCAAGTGTTCACACACAGCTCCTTTTTATATGGTGACCAATTGTGGTTACCATTCAATTAGCAAGTGAAATGAATTAGCAATATGCAAGAGTCATTATGTATGGTTATCATGTATCATACATGTAATTTAGATGTTTATACTTTGCAAACACACATTTGATTCCTGTAGTTCTCAAAATCCATATATAGTAGACAAACCATTTTAAAATCTGTAGGTTTACCAAATGGTTAAGTGATTAACCATTAGGTACAGTGGATTACATCCATTTAAACAAATGAGAAGCGAATCACATGACAAGTTTAGTGAGTATTGTATTTTGAAAGGCAAATACTTTCTATAAAACAATATTTCTAAATGAAAAACTGATTAGATTTAGTGAAAAAGTTACTGTGTGATTTTGTGTGTTGAACTTGTGCTTAAATTTGGGAAAAAAATGCCTTTTTTGTTTTTTGAGTTTTGTACTAAGATTTGTGACATTTTACCACATACTTGTGAAAATAGTTCCAAAGCGAGTATGATGGGTAAAAAGTTAATTTGTTATAACAACTTCTCATTTAGTTTTGAGTCAATACCACATAAACATTTTAAGTAACAATGACTTTGAGTTCAACTTACTAGAAACATTTGAGTGAAAAAAATGCCTTGGAGTTTACAGTGCTGTGTGTGTGTGCGCGCATTCGCGCGTGCGTGCGGGTTCATGTGTGCATGTGTTTGTGTGTCTGTTCCTGTATGTGTGGCCTGATTGCTTGACTCAATCCCCCCTCTCTTCTCCCCTCTGACCGTTATCCTAAGGGATGTTGATTAGGCTTTGTTAGGTCCTGCTTAATCTTCATTAAAGATTTAACTCGAGAAAACCCACTGGAGAAATTCACCAATTAAATATTGAACTAGAGATAACTCCTATCTGTGACTTCCACCTTTACTGAAAGCTTAGGGCCACTCTGGCGCTCTGTCTCTCTCTCTCCCTTTGAGGTCATATATACACTGCTCTCTACAGGAGAGGACGTTAAAATGGATCACCTCTCATTTCTCTGTCCTGTCCAACGATATCACACGCACACACACACACACACACACGCGCACACACGCGCACACCCACACATACACTCTTGCACCTCTCTCCCTCTCGCTCATGCACACACGCACACACACAGTAGTCCCATCCAATCCCTCTTTGGCCAGGGTATCAGGAGTGTCAGCGAGAGGACAAGTCAGGCTATTATCCTTTTAATTATTGTTATTCTATTGGATAAATGTGGAACGCCCTGTGTTGCAGGATGGGGGAATTGCTTAATAAGCATTGAGGGAACTTACCAAGAGTGCACACGTAAAATTGGGGTTTTTCAAAGATTCTTTAGGAAGGGTGATGGTTGTATGTGAAACCATACTGACCCCAAAAACATTTTGAGCCCGTCAATGGCTCTTTCAAGTTCAAAAAAGGTTTGCTTTCCACTTTCAGACATATGAACTGTACCATATGCAGGTGCGTAACAGCGTTTGCAGGCGTGGTTCCCTTGCGTGGGCTGAATTAATTTAATTCATCCACTGAAAACCATCCCATTTGTTGCCCAACAGATTTTCT
Organism: Oncorhynchus clarkii lewisi; assembly: GCF_045791955.1. Classification (NCBI taxonomy): domain Eukaryota; kingdom Metazoa; phylum Chordata; class Actinopteri; order Salmoniformes; family Salmonidae; genus Oncorhynchus; species Oncorhynchus clarkii. The sequence goes on along the minus strand of NC_092169.1, from coordinate 31,019,118 downwards.
TGTGGACCTTTCATTCAATGAAAACTTTTGTACATTTATCTAAAAATAAATAAAATGGCGCCAGAGCAGAAGGCAGACGTTCCCCCAACCGATTGTGTTTTTTGTTAGTTTATCTGCGTTGTTTGAAACTTATTTTTGTACTATTTTTGTGCATAATATTGGTGCTACCCTCTCTTATGACCGAAAATAACTTCTAGACATCAGGACTGCGATTACTCACCATGGACTAGCAGAATCCTTTTTCTTCTTTCACGACTCTGACAAGCCCGGGGCGGAGGATATACGGCTCCCTCAGGAACAGGTCCCGACCCCAGTGATCTGCATGAAGAGGAGGCAGAGAAAGAGAGGCTGGAGGGCGAGCTGCCTTCTGAGGAGTAGGAGGCGATTGAATAAACCCCCAAATCCCCTACAATTCTGCTCGCAAACATTCAATCTTTGGACAATAAAATGGACGAGTTATTGGGAAGATTAAACTACCAACGGGACATTAAAAACAGTAACGTCTTATGCTTCACGGAGTCGTGGCTGAACGACAACAATATCAACATACAGCTGGCTGGTTATACAATGTACAGGCAGGATAGAACAGCGGCATCTGGTAAGACAAGAGGCGGCAGTCTATGTATTTTTGTAAACATCAGCTGGTGCATGATATCTAAGGAAGTCTCGAGCCATTGCTCGACTGAGGTAGAGTTTCTCATGATAAGCTGCAGACCACATTACCTACCGAGAGAGTTTTCATCTATTTTCTCTGTAGCTGTTTACATACCACAACAGTCAGAAGCTGGCACCAAGATAGCATTGAATGAGCTGTATTCTGCATAAGCAAACAAGAAAATGTTCACACAAAGGCAGCGTTCCTAGTATCCGGGGACTTTAATGCAGGGAAACTTAAATAAGTCTTACCTAATTTCTATCAACATGTTAAATGTGCAACCCGAGGGAAAATAACTGAACCACCTATACTCCACGCACAGAGATGCATACAAAGCTCTCCCTTACCCTCCATTTGGCAAATCTGACCATAATTCTATCCTCCTGATTCCTGCTTACAACCAAAAGTTAAAGCAGGAAACACCAGTGACTAGATCAATAAAAAAGTGGTCAGATGAAGCAGATGCTAAGCTACAGGACTGTTTTGCTATCACAGACTGGAACATGTTCCGGGATTCTTCCGATGGAATTGAAGAGTACACCACATCAGTCACTGGCTTTATCAATAAGTGTATCGATGACATCATCCCAACATTAGAGGATTAGAGGCAGCATCCACACTAAGCTAAAGACTAGAGCTGCCGCTTTCAAGGAGCAGGACACGGAGCTTATAAGGAATCCCGCTATGCCCTCCAACGAACCATAAAACAGGCAAAGCATCAATACAGGACTAAGATCGAGTTGTACTACACCAACTCTGACGTTCGTCGGATGTGGCAGGGCCTGCAAACCATTACAGACTACAAAGGGAAGCACAGCTGAGATCTACACAGTGACATGAGCCTACCGGATGAGCTAATCTACTTCTATGCTCGCTTCGTGGCAAATAACACTAAAACATGCAGGGGAGCACTAGCTGTACTGGATGACTGTGTGATCACATTCTCTGCAGCCAATGTGAGTAAGACCTTTAGACAGTTCAACATTCACAAGTCGGCAGGGCCAGACAGATTACCAGCACGTGTACTCCGAGCATGCGCTGACCAACTAGCAAGTGTCTTCACTGACATTTTCAACCTCTCCCGTCTGAGTCCGTAATACCTACATGTTTTAAGCAGATCACCATACAGCCTGTGCCCAAGAACACTAAGGTAACCTGCCTAAATGACTACTGACCTGTAGCACTCACGTCTGTAGCCATGAAGTGCTTTGAAAGGCTGGTCATGGCTCACATCAACACCGTCATCCCAGAAACACTAGACCCACTCCAATTTGCATACTTCCCTAACAGATCCATAGATGATGCACTCCACACTACCCGTTCCCACCTGGACAAAAGGAACACCTATGTGAGAACGCTATTCATTGACTTCAGCTCAGTGTTCAACACCATAGTACCCTCAAAGCTCGTCAATAAGCTAAGGATCCCGGGACAAAACTGGATCCTGGACTTCCTGATGGGCCGCCCCCAGGTGGTAAGGGTAGGTAACAACATATCCGCCACACTGATCCTCAACACAGGGGCCCTTCGGAGGGGGGGGTGCTCAGTCCCCTCCTGTACTCCCTGTTCCCTCATGACTGCACAGCCAGGCACGACTCATCATTAAATTTGCATCATTAAATTTGCCTATGACACAACAGTGATAATCACCGACAACAACAAGACAGCCTATAGGGAGGAGGACAGAGACCTGGCCGTGTGGTGCCAGGACAACAACCTCTCCCTCAGCGTGAACAAGAAATAGGAGATGATTGTGGACTACAGGAAAAGGAGGACCGAGCATGCCCCCATTCTCACCAACGAGGCTGCAGTGGAGCAGGTTAAGAGCTTCAAGTTCCGTGGTGTCCACATCACCAACAAACTAACATGGTCCAATCACACCAAGACAGTCATGAAGAGGGCATGACAAAACCTAATCCCCCTCAGGAGACTGAAAAGATTTAGCATGGTTCCTCAGATCCTCAAAAGTTTCTACAGCTGCACCATAGAGAGTGGCTACCCAGACTACCTATATAAAATGGCTACTCGATATGAATTGTAAATAAAAAATACTGTGAAAACTACGGCATACAATTAAAAAAAAGTTGAAATCATAAATCAATTAGGTAGGTTTGGCACTATACTGTCATTTGCGCATGGCTACAGAAGCCTATAGCTTGGGTCACCACATTTCATCCTTGTGAGTTGTAATGCCATCGTTTCATAAACTTCAAAGTGGAAGAAGTTTAGTTTATATGCTTCAGTTTGTATGCTTCAGTTTGCAGCCATATAACTGGTTCCGCATTTGTATCCAGCGATCATTAGGTAAAATAGATCTAAAACAATTGTCATGTATATAGCTCTATCAATAGCTCTTATCAATTAATCAATTACAGTACATGGATAATGGTGTTATTTATATCGGAAAAAAAGAAAGTAGATGTTTTTCCAGTTGGAACTGACCGGTTGCTCAACCTTATCCTGTTACGGATGTTGCGAGTTTTTGGTCCCTGCAAAGGAACCAAATCAGCGGAAATTTCAGAGCGCCACTCGTAGTACTCGATAAAACTCAAACTTTCATTAAAACACACATGCAAGGTACTCAATTAAAGCTACACTCGTGAATCTAGCCAACATGTCAGATTTGTAAAATGCTTTTTTGGCGAAAGCATGAGAAGCTTTCTGATATCTGATAGCATGCACCCCCCAAAATACCTGAACGAGACCTAAACAAAAGATTTTGCGCTGGCCGGCGCTACACAAAACGCAGAAATAAAATATAAAACATTCATTACCTTTGACGAGCTTCTTTGTTGGCACTCCTATATGTCCCATAAACATCACAATTGGGTCTTTTTCCCATTTAAATCCGTCAAAGTATGCCCAAAATGTCCATTTATGAAGGCCGTCTGATCCAAGGAAAATGCACCTTTACACGACGCAACGTCACTTTTTAAAATTAACAAAGTTGCCTATAAACTTTTACAAATCACTTCAAACTACTTTTGTAAACCAACTTTAGGTATTAATAAACGTTAATAATCAATAAAATTGATCACGGGGCGATCTGTATTCGATAGCAGCAAGTCTTGAAATCATCGTCTATTTTTTTCACTTTCATAATTTCCTGGGTGCACCCCAAGACAGGAAGTGCCTATACGTCATCCCACCAAGGATAAACGTGAAAAGAAATGCCAGTATTGGCGACATCGTGTGGAAGCTGTAGGCGTTGTAAACGGACCCTCATCTATTTTCTATCGCCTTAGACAATTCAAAGACTGGCGGATGTTGTTTTTTTTGTGTTTTTGGTGAACAGTTTTCCCTGGGATTTTTACTCCTGAACACGTTCTGTTATAGCCACAGGCATGATTTAACCAGTTTTAGAAACTTCAGAGTGTTTTCTATACACACATACTTATTATATGCATATACTATATTCCTGGCATGAGTAGCAGGACGTTGAAATGTTGCTCGATTTGTAAAAAAAAGCTGCGAAAATTCGCAGCATCCTTAACAGGATTTATTTATTAATTTCATTGTGCGTAAATGTTTTGGAATTATGAGGGAATTAAACCAAGGTCAGAATATGGCATATCTGTAGACACCTCTGCCACAACTTCATCTCTTTGATCTCCACCCCAAAAGAATAGCATGCTGTTCTCATGCTTAAATTCAAGTTCAGAATACACGTAGAGAGAAAAGGGAATAAACCGGAATAATGTTCCAAGTATGTGTGCTTAACTCGGGTCGGAAATCGCCCTTAGTGCTAATTAAAATGTAGGGATGGTGCCTCATTAGAATATTTTGGGGCTTGGTTTGATAACATGTCTTTTTGTGCAACCGTAAGTGAGAGTGTCATTCCAGTTTATCTTATCTGTTGTGTTATGCTATTGCATGTTGTACATGGCTATTGCCTTTGATGGTGTTTAGTGGAAAATAGTGATGGAGAAATTGAGCATTTCAGGTAAATTGTGTTGTAAATAGATTCATTACTTGAATTGATAAACATGGCTTAAACTAGGACTACGGGTCAAAATCATTTAGAACAGCCAAGTTATTATAGATGACGTTGCACACGCCGTAGTGTGTGCACAAAGAGGCCTTTCTGTCTTCTACTGAAACCAATACCAAACCAATCAGATGGTTGTTCAACAAAAACAAGCTTCAGACGTCATTGATCATGTGGCTTCTGGTTAAGTGATACAAGCATCGGCACACTTCTTTGAAGTAAACTGCTAAACGATTTCTACGCATCCCTCGGAGCTTCGGTATCAAACGTAACATCACTTCGTGTATGGCCTTGTGTCAATTGAGAACGATTGAAGTCAGTCAGTCTCAATTCTCTACCCAGCCATTCTGGAGCTATCACACCTGATTCAACTTGTAACAACAGGGAGGACAAGAGACTGCCTCCCCCTCTCTATCTTTTATGCATCTCCCTCTTTTCCTCACACCCTCAGTGCACCATGCCAAAACTATGTCGGTGAATCTCCTGCTGGGTTCAACCACTCCTCAGGTATTCCTCCACCTCTCCTACCTCACTAAACCTCAGATTTCCTTATACCTAACCACACCTCAGATATCCCCCCACCTACCCCACTTCACTCCCTAAAGCACCTAATGTATCCTTCCACCTACCACCTCGCCTCCTAAAGCACCATCAAAAACCCCAAAATAAAAAGGAAATTCACATGAGGACCACAAGGCCTACTTCACCCATGCTCTACCAAGGTTTTAAAGCACACAACCTAATTAATTCTAGGTCAAGGCAGTGTGGTGGAAACATCCCCTTCTCCCTGATCTCCCTCTCCAATCCCACACCTCTTTATCTCGGGAATACACAGGAGATTCCAGATTCCCAACACCCCCAGGCTACAGCGTTGGGAAGAAGAGGAAAACTGTCTCCACTTTGTTCCGCCTCGTCCACTTAGCCCTAACCCAAATTGACGTTCCGTTTTTCCCACCGGCTTCTCCAAGGTGACGGGAGCGGGGAAATAAAACGATGGGGAATGAGGGATCATAATTCAGAAGGCCTTAACAAAACAAATTGCATTAAGGTTTTCCCGGTCCAGAGCGACTCGGACCCTAATGGGTGCAGGTTTGTTTTAGCCGTAAATTACGCTCTGCAGAGGAAAGGTTTTCCCCAGAGGCCTCTGGTCATTTACACTCTTAATGACTTATCGGGCAACACAAGGAACACATCTAATTGCTTTGGCTCCTCTATACCGTGGGTCGACCAAACATAACACACTGGAGGGTAGAGAGGAGAGAGAGTGGAGAGAGAGAGAGAGAGAGAGAGAGTGTAGAATGCCATAGGTCCATCAAGCACACAGAGGGAGGGAGTACCATGAGAGAGGAAGAGATGTGGGGAAAAGTTTGTAAAAGAGTAAGGGTATTTGAAAGTCCTTACGTTACATAGGAAGGCCTTCTGTAACACCTCACACCACTGATATCTCGTCTCATCATGTGAGCCTATGAGAAAACCACAATTATAAACTGGGTGGTTCGATCCCTGAATTCTGATTCGCTGACAGCCGTTGTATATCAGACCGTATACCATGGGTATACATTTATTTTTACTGCTGTAATTACATTGGTAACTAGTTTATAATAGCAATAAGGCACCTCTGGTGTTTGTGGTATATTGCCAATACACCGCAGCTAAGGGCTGTATCCAGGCACTCCCCGCTATGTCGTGCTTAAGAACAACCCTTAGCCATGGTATATTGCTTAAATATAACATACAGGGGTGAAAGTATAATTCATTTATTCCCGATACGGGACCCCCTGTGTGTGTATAGGCCTAATTATAGAAGTACATATAGAATCCTGATTAATTCAACAGGCTTTCTGTGGGCCTAGTCAAAGGGGTTTGTCATTTAACTTTTAAAATGTATGTGTTTTTATCTGATTGTCGAACAATCACTTCAAAAGGCTCCTTTACTAGGCTACCCGCGCATGTTCATCCACTCGCAACATTATGTCCAGCCTCCAAACGATGTTGAATGGAAAGAGACAACTGGTACACAAAACACCAAAAAGTGTAATGACATTTCCCGATTATCATTGGGCCACATTGCTTTTCTTGACATTTAGTTTGAATTGTGATAGGCTCATGTTTTACCAGTAAGGTGCACCCCCACTATTTATTTTGTCGGTAAGTCGGTCCCAGACCGCCTTACTTTCACCCCTGATAACAGGTAGCATATAGCTAACATATGTTAGGCTATAAGACAAAGCCTGTACACACCAGAACATGATTGAAGAGGTGGTTAATAAATAATAGCCCTTCCTCTGTTATAAATCCATTAAAATGGTGCCTGCGCCCAAGTTTTTCTTGTTTTCCCTCAATAATAGATGAAGACAAATTCCTGCAGGTTCTAATTAGATCAACAGGAAATTAGTATTTATTGGAATGCGGGCCCTTGGAAAAGGTCATACTGAATATTTACTCAACAGCTACTTCACCACAGCCATGCTATCAGACTATTCATGGTCCCCACTAAAGGTTTAATAGAAATTCCATTTTCCGATACAGTCGTTAGTGTTTTAGCCAGTATAGAGGGAGGGTGGGAGCGACAGAGAGAGACAGATAGAGAAGAGAGAGACAGAGAGAGATGCACTCTTAGAAATACTGGTACGGTTAGGGTACAAATTGTTCCCTAGGGTACAAAATATCAAAATACATTTAATGTACCTTCAAAGGTACCCACATGAAATGATCTCACATGGTATTATTTGTTACCTTGTAGGGCACATGTGCGCATAATGTAAACTGAACAAAAATATAATAGCAACAATTTCAATGATTTTACTGAGTTACAGTTCATATAAGGAAATCAGTCAATTTAAATAAATAAATTAGGCCCTTAAATGTGGATTTCACATGACTGGGCTGGGGCGCAGCCATGGGTGGGCCTGGGAGGGCATAGGCCCACACACTTGGCAGCCGACCCAGCCAATCAGAAGTAGTTTTTCCCCTCAAAAGAGCTTCATTACAGGAAGAAGGAAATAACTTCAGCGCAGTATTCCTAATCCTGGGCAGTAGGACTGCTACGTACTGTAACTGGTATGTCTTGGCACTGATCTACGGAGGAGGGTTGTCAAGAGCAAAGATAATTCCTCAGCTTCTCGCATAAGATGGGGAGGTAGAGCAGGCATTGGCCCGGCTGCATGAACCAATTGCAGAAAAGACTGGACAATAAAGGAATTACCATACTGACTGATCTACAGCTCAATGGGAAGTGTTCTCCATAACAGAGCCAAGTCATCTTTTCCATGTAGGGGAAAAAACTCACGTCAGAATCCTAAAAAGGTCTGAGAGGGTCTCTCAGTAAACCCTGGAAACCTGCCCTCCAGTAGAACAGAGGAGTGAGTATGGTTAGGGTTAGCCTGCCTTGTACAAAGTAGCAACAAATTTAATCGGGAAAACCGAAACGGCGTATATACCAGAATTGTAATCAGATGCAAAAAGACACAAGGCAAGGGGAAAAGGGCCACAGTGGATAGTGAAAGACCTGCGGAAGGAGTAGCAAATGTTAAACGCGAAGAGAGAGAATAGGGCATAGAGCCATAGGCCCTGCACACGATCCTCCTCATCCAACAGGGCTGTGCCTAGGTTGGCTGACCAATCTTACTTCCATTAGGAGGGATAGAGGGCCGGATCCTTGCTGTGGCGACTGCTTCCCTAGAGGTTTGGCCTCATTCAGGGGCCTAGCCTGAGTCTTGACAGGCTGTTGTGTCACAGGGGACCTCAGTTCCCCAAGGCTAGCTTGTTGCCCCCTCCCAGCTGTAACACAGTGACTTGGATGTCACTGGGTTATCGAGGCTGTCTACCTTTCATTTGTCTGTTAAAAACTTGTTTGGGATAGGGGGCAGCATTTTCACTTTTGGATGAATAGCGTTCCCAGAGTGAACTGCCTCCTACTCAGTCCCATGGACATAAATTATGGAAATTATCAAACAAAACAAGCATTTATTGTGGAACTGCAGTTCCTGGGAGTGCATTATGATGAAGATCATCAAAGGTAAGTGAATATTTATAATGCTATTTATGAATAATGTTGACTACCCAACATGGCGGATATTTCTCTGGCTGGTTTGGGCTCTGAGCGCCGTTCTCAGATTATGCTTTTTCCGTTAAAAAAAAAATCTGACACAGCTGTTGCATTAAGGAGAAGTGTATCTAAAGTTCCATGTATAATAGTTGTATTTTCATCAACATTTATTATGAGTATTTCTGTGAATTCATGTGGCTCTCTGCAATATCCCTGCATGTTTTGGAACTACTGAACGTAACACGCCAATGTAAAATAAGATTTTTGGATATAAATATTAACTTTACCGAACAAAACATACATGTATTGTGTAACATGAAGTCCTATGAGTGTCATCTGATGAAGATCATCAAAGTGATTCAGTGATTCAGTGATTCATTTTATCTCTATTTGTGCTTTTTGTGACTCCTCTCTTTGGCTGGAAAAATGGCTGGGTTTTTCTGTGAGTTGGTGATGACCTAACATAATCGTTTGTGGAGCTTTCGCTGTAAAGTATTTTTTAAATCAGACACTGTGGCTGGATTAACGAGAATTTCATCTTTAAAATGGTGATTAATACTTGTATGTTTAAGAAAGAGGAGACGGCCAGTCGATGCTGAGTCTTGCCGTGGCCCGCTTGCAGACATGAAGGAGCCCAAAGTACACTGGTGGGGGGCAGCTCCACCACTCTTGGCTGGGTTTTTCTGTGAGTTGGTGATGAGGCCTGCGGTTTCTGAGAGGGCGGGAGAGTGGGGTCATCAGTCCCCATCTCCTGAGCTAGAGGGTGGGGTCCCTGCAATCACACCTGAAACCTTGTACATGTGACTATTAAACACTCTGAATCTCAGATAGCCATGATGTTAGCTACCAATGGATAATTTCTAAGCAAAAATTAAACCTACCGTTTAGTACTCAACCTCTCGTCAGCGTCTGAAGACTCGACATCAATATACATCACGGTTCACTTGTGAGATGTTAATCTGGAAAACAGGTAGGTATCCAGTCAATCTGAGGAGAGTGACAGTAGAGTAGTAATGCTCTTTGTGTGGAAGTGAAGTGAGAATAACCAGAGGGTGGGAAAGTGGCTCCTTTTAAGGTAGGTGAGGGTCTCCCCTCATTCGCAACTCTACCTGTCTGTTTCCAACAGATACTTTTGATAGGTACTTCTGGTACTTCCGACAGTAGGTGATCATTAGCAAATCCCCACGTGAGATATAGAAATGAATAATTGAAGTAGAACTAGGCGTTAAGTGAAGATGAGAAGAGTTTTTAACATGGAGTCTGATATAAAACCTACTAAAATGGTGCGATCATGCACGTTACAAGATTATGATAGGAAAGAGAGACCAACCATACTACCTGTAAATGTCTAACTACGGTAGTCCTCGTGTGGTATTGGAACTCCAATAGAAATGTTTAGTGTTCACATTGGTTCCTTGGACTCACCGAATGGAATGAACTGGGATTAATTTTCCTCCCACCCCTTCAGGGTTTCATCCTCCTTTCTTTAATTTCCTAAAGTGGCCGCAGAGGTGCACAATCAATCAATCAATCAATCAATCAAATGTATTAATAAAGCCGTTTTTACATCGGCAGCTGTCACAAAGTGCTATACAGAAACCCAGCCTAAAACCTAAAACAGCAAACAATGCAGATGTAGAAGCACGGTGGCTAGGAAAAACTCACTAGAAAGGTAGGAACCTAGGAAGAAACCTAGAGAGGAACCATGCTCTGAGGGGTTGACAGTCCTTTTCTGGCTGTGCCAGGTGGAGATTATAAGAGTACATGGGTATTTAAGGCCAGATTGTTCTTCAAGATGTTCAAACCTTCATAGATGACCAGCAAGGACAAATAATGATCACAGTGGTTGTAGAGGGTGCAACAGGTCAGTACCTCAGGAGTAAATGTCAGCAGCACGGCCAGGTGGACTTGGGACAGCCAGGAGTCATCAGGCCAGGTAGTCCTGAAGCATGATCCTAGGGCTCAGGTCCTCCGGGAGGGGAGGGAAAAAGTGAGAATTAGACAGGTGAATTACACCAGATATAACAGACTGATTCTAGCCCCCCGGTACATAGACTATTGCAGCATAGATACTAGAGACTGAGATAGGGGGGGCTCAGGGGACACTGTGGCCCCGTCCGACGATGCCCCCGGACAGGGCCAACCAAACAGGATATGACCACACTCACTTTGCAAAAGCACAGCCCCCACACCACTAGAGGATATCAACAAACCACTAACTTACTACCCTGAGACAAGGCTGAGAAGATCTCCTCCACCGCACGTCCTACACCTCTCCTTTTGGATGGGGTGATTGTGCGAGGGCTAAGGCACTGGAAGAAACTGAGGATGGGGTAGAGAAACGCTTGAAGATTTACTAGATTTGCACACTTATTCTCTTCCATTTGGAATGAAAGAGGCGGAGAAGTGAAGGGGGGACAAGGGTATCTCGCTCTCTCTGGGGCTTTAGGCATAGCCGTGGGAAGTAGGGGTCCTGATAAATATAAATAAATACACATTTTAGTGAACTAGGCTTTATTTCTCCCCCCACCCCCTCTTCGTTGAACGCTCCCAACCTAAAACATCTTCCCGCAGCCATGGATTTAGGGAGAGTGTTACATTGTGTAAGTATGTGTGGCGAGAGAGGTTTGTGTGCCTGTGTGTTTATTTCACTATAAAGGGAAACAGACAGAGGCCATTCTCTGTTATTGGACTGTCTGTGTACATACACGGAATAATTCTAGACAGACCTTTTCTCATTCATTTTGTCTTCATTTTACTCTACCCACAATGCATTGTGTTCCAAATCATCCCCTCCTCCACTTCCTTCATCTCCTCTTTCTTCAAACTCTCCCTCTGTTCTGGGATCACTGGGGTGTTGAAATGACTTTCTCCCGTGTCTAAATGGTAAAAGTATAAAGCGGGGGGGAAAAAAGTGAAAAAACAGAGGGAAAATGAATGTGCGACCAGTGAGATGGCTGGAGGATGGAGGAGAGAAGGAGAGAGAGAAAGAAAATTGGGTGTTAATATTGATTTTGGTTAATTAGATTCCTATCATGGTCCCGGAGGGTTGGAAAGCGGCGCCTTGCAAGGCTCCATGTTTGAGTCTGAGCCGCCAGAAGGAAAGAAAGGGTTTCTAGAATGAGAGGAATTCCATTTAGAACAGCAGTCTTTCTGTTTGGTCACAGCCAAAAGGAATCAGTTGGTTTTAAAATGTTTGATGTATTCAAAGCCCACTGGATTACTCTGATCCCCCTTTTCTCTCTATTTCTAATTATACTGTTTTTTTCTAATTATACTCTTTTGTCTTTTTCCTCCTCTCCCTCCACCACTTAGTTTCCATTCTTCCCCCTCTCTTTTTCTCTCTCTCTCTCACCCTCTTTCTCTCTCATCATTTGCATGATTTCTTCAGGGTCTGTGTGTGTCTGTGTAAAGTGGCTACGGAGCGCTAGTCTTCTCTCAGCAGCAGTTTTATCCACAGCCATCATCTATCGCATGAATGAATGTGGTTCCATGAACATGGACGATTAGCTGGGAACACGTGTAGCCCACAGGATAGTAAGCCTAACCCACATGGGTGGGTTTTAGTGTATAAGGCACATGCACGCACTCCCACTCTTCTTCCCTGTCCAATACCTGCTTGTTCAGCTAGCAGCTCACCTAGCTCCAACTCGCACATCTCTCCATCTGTTGGAGCTTCGTCAAGGAGACCTACAACTAGCTACAGGCGATGCCTACTAGCTCTAAAGAGAGCTGTCAACCCTTTCTCCCCCTTCCTCCCACTTTTCCCCAACTATGTAATAATACAAATGAGGCAGACATTAAAATAGTCAACCTAAACATGAGCTTTAAATCAAATTTCAAATCAAATGTATTTATATAGCCCTTCGTACATCAGCTGATATCTCAAAGTGCTGTACAGAAACCCAGCCTAAAACCCCAAAAAGCAAGCAATGCAGGTGTAGAAGCACGGTGGCTAGGAAAATCTCCCTAGAAAGGCCAAAACCTAGAAAGAAACCTAGAGAGGAACCAGGCTATGTGGGGTGGCCAGTCCTCTTCTGGCTGTGCCGGGTGGAGATTATAACAGAACATGGCCAAGATGTTCAAATGTTCATAAATGACCAGGGCCAACCCAGACAGGATGATCACATCAGTGACCCAACCCACTCAGGTGACGCACCCCTCCCAGGGATGGTATGAAAGAGCCCCAGTAAGCCAGTGACTCAGCCCCTGTAATAGGGTTAGAGGCAGAGAATCCAAGTGGAAAGAGGGGAACCGGCCAGGCAGAGACAGCAAGGGTGGTTCGTTGCTCCAGAGCCTTTCCGTTCACCTTCCCACTCCTGGGCCAGACTACACTCAATCATATGACCCACTGAAGAGATGAGTCTTCAGTAAAGACTTAAAGGTTGAGACCGAGTTTGCGTCTCTGACATGGGTAGGCAGACCGTTCCATAAAAAAAGCCTTTTGGAGTGGGTCTGTGGACTTTTCCATGTGAATATTAAAGTCACCAAAGATTAGAATATTATCTGCTATGACTACAAGGTCCGATAGGAATTCAGGGAACTCAATGAGGAACGCTGTATATGGCCCAGGAGGCCTGCAAACAGTAGCTATAAAATGTGATTGAGTAGGCTGCATAGATTTCATGACTAGAAGCTCAAAAGACGAAAATGTCATTTTTTTTTGTAAATTGAAATTTGCTATCGTAAATGTTAGCAAAACCTCTGCCTTTGCAGGATGCACGGGGTATATGGTCACTAGTGTAGCCAGGAGGTGAGGCCTCATTTAACACAGTAAATTCATCAGGCTTAAGCCATGTTTCAGTCAGGCCAATCACATCAAGATTATGATCAGTGATTAGTTCATTGACTATAATTGCCTTTGAAGTAAGGGATATAACATTAAGTAGCCCTATTTTGAGATGTGAGGTATCATGATCTCTTTCAATAATGACAGGAATGGAGGAGGTCTTTATCCTAGTGAGATTGCTAAGGCGAACAGCGCCATGTTTAGTTTTGCCCAACCTAGGTCGAGGCACAGAGACGGTCTCAATGGTGATAGCTGAGCTGACTACACTGACTGTGCTAGTGGCAGACTCCACTATGCTGGCAGGCTGGCTAACAGCCTGCTGCCTGGCCTGCACCCTATTTCATTGTGGAGCCCTGTCTATGTTGGTAGATAAGATGAGAGCACCCCTCCAGCTAGGATGGAGTCCGTCACTCCTCAGCAGGTCAGGCTTGGTCCTGTTTGTGGGTGAGTCCCAGAAAGAGTGCCAATTATCTACAAATTCTATCTTTTGGGGGGGGAAGAAAACAGTTTTCAACCATCACTCCCCCTAACTGGGAGGGGGCCAGAGACAATTACTCGATGCCGACACATCTTTATAGCTGATTTACACGCTGAAGCTATGTTGCGCTTGGTGATCTCTGACTGTTTCATCCTAACACCGTTGGTGCCGACGTGGATAAAAATACCTCTATACTCTACACTCGGCAGTTTTAGATTTAGCCAGCACCATCTTCAGATTAGCCTTAACGTCGGTAGCCCTGCCCCCTGGTAAATAGTGTATGATCGCTGGATGATTTTTTTTAAATCTAATACTGCGGGTATTGGAGTCGCCAATGACTAGAGTTGGCAATTTGTCAGAGCTAATGGTGGGAAGCGTCGACGTCTCAGACCCCGTAACGGGAGGAGTAGAGACAAGAGAAGGCTCGGCCTCTGACTCCGACTCGCTGCCCTCTTAAAGAGCGTGTGAATTTTTTCAGCTTTTTGTTAAAAATCGCGCAAAATTTCAACGTCCTGCTACTCATGCCAGGAATATAGTATATGCATATGATTAGTATGTGTGGATAGAAAACACTCTACAGTTTCTAAAACTGGTTAAATCATGTCTGTGACTATAACAGAACGTGTGTAGCAGGCAAAACCCCAAGGAAAACTGTTCACAAAAAACAAAACAAAATATCCCTCCGCCAGTTCTCTGTATTGTCTATGGCAATAGATAGAACCCAGTTTACAGTTCCTACAGCTTCCACACGATGTCGCCAGTGTTGGGAATTGGGTTGAAGTTAATCCTTGGTGAAATGAGGAATAGGCACTTCCTGTCATCGGGTACACCGAGGGAAATTATGAAAGAGAGAATATCGACCATGATTTCAAGACTTGCTGCTATTGAATACAGATCGCCCCGTGATCAATTTGATCGATTATTAACGTTTACTAATACCTAAAGTTGGATTACAAAAGTAGTTTGAAGTGTTTTGTCAAAGTTTATAGGCAACTTTTTTAATTTTAAAAAATGACGTTGCGTTTTGGAAAGCTGTTTTTTCCTGGACCAGACGGGCTTCATAAATGGACATTTTGGGTATACATGGACGGATTTAATCGAAAAAAAGACCCAATTGTGATGTTTATGGGACATATTGGAGTGCCAACAAAGAAGCTCGTCAAAGGTAATGAATGTTTTATATTTTATTTCTGCGTTTTGTGTAGCGCCGGCTACGCTAATTATTTTGTTTACGTCCCCTTCAGGTATTTCGGGGGGTTGCATGCTATCAGATAATAGCTTCTCATGCTTTCGCCGAAAAGCATTTTAAAAATGTGACATGTTGGCTAGATTCACAACAAGTGTAGCTTTAATTGAGTACCCTGCATGTGTGTTTTAATGAAAGTTTGAGTTTTATCGAGTACTATTAGTTGTCACTCTGAAATTTCCCCTGATGTTGATCCCTGTACAGGGACAGCAGCAATATAAGGGGAAAACCGGTTGAAAGTGTCTGTCGGCTGAATGAGCGACACCGGTTGAGCATTCCTACAGCATTTCCTTCCAGAAACCGTGAGAAAGTTGTCCGGCTGCGGGGACCGTGCGAGGGGATTTATACTAACGTTACTATCTGTACTTACTGGTGGCACAGACGCTGTTTCATCCTTTCCTACACTGAAATTACCCTCGCCTAACGATTGCGTCTGAAGCTTTAAACAGCTACATCAATCATTTAAAAAACCATGAATGAAATGGTGTGCTTCAGCATTTCTACATCATTTGCCATGAGGTGGAGCACACACCTGTCAGACATGATGACTCCTTGCTGTCCCCAGTCCACCTGACTGTGCTGCTGCTCCAGTTTCAACTATTCTGCCTTATTATTATTCGACCATGCTGGTCATTTATGAACGTTTGAACATCTTGACCATGTTTTGTTATAATCTCCACCCGGCACAGCCAGAAGAAGACTGGCCACCCCACATAGCCTGGTTCCTCTCTAGGTTTCTTCCTAGGTTTTGGCCTTTCTAGGGAGTTTTTCCTAGCCACCGTGCTTCTACACCTGCATTGCTTGCTGTTTGGGGTTTTAGGCTGGGTTTCTGTACAGCACTTTGAGATATCAGCTGATGTACGAAGGGCTATATAAATACATTTGATTTGATTTGATCGGGAAGACTATGCTTCTTCTTCCTTAACCTTTTGCGACGAGCAAACCCGTATCCGGGAGCGTAATCATTGCCTCAAACGCATTAGCATAACGCAACGGACATAAATACCCCTATAAACTTCTCCTATTCATGAAAATCTCAAATTAAATGAAATAAATATGTTCAAACACAAGCTTAGCCTTTTGTTAACAACACTGTCAGCTCAGATTTTCAAAATATGCGTTACAGCCAACGCTAGACAAGCATTTGTGTAAGTTTATCATGGCGTAATGCTATGCTAGGCTCTGCTGGCAGCAGGCAACATTTTCACGGAAATAAGAAAAGCAACCAAATTAAATAATTTACCTTTGAAGAACTTCAGATGCTTTCACTCAGGAGACTCCCAGTTAGATAGCAAATGTTCCTTTTTTCCAAAAATATTATTTTTGTAGGCGAAATAGCTCCCGTTTGTTCATCATGCTTGGCTGAGAAATCGACCCTAAAATGCTACAACTATAACGCCAAACTTTTTTTTAAATTTGCTCCATAATATCGACAGAAACACGGCAAACGTTGTTTAGGATCCATCCTCAAGGTATTTTTAACAAATATATTCGATAATATATGCGTCAAGGCAGTTGGTTTCTCATAAGAAGCGTTTGGAAAAATGGCTACCTCAGTATTTTACGCAAGGTTTTCTGCGGGAGACACCATGTGACCTCATGCCATATATGGTCCCTTACAGCCATTCTTCAAGGGAAATGCCTAAAAAGACGTCACAATGCTGTAGACACCTTGGGGAAAACGTGGAAAACGTAAGCTCATTCGTAGCTCATTCACAGCCATATGAGAAGTCATTGGCATGAGGCAGTTTCAAAAAATGCGGTAGTTCCTGGTTGGATTTTTATCTGGGTTTCGCCTGTAACATCAGTTCTGTGGCACTCACAGACAATATCTTTGCTGTTTTGGAAACGCCAGAGTGTATTCTTTCCAAAGCTGTCAATTATATGCATAGTTGAGTATATTTTCGTGACAAAATATCTTGTTTAAAACCTGTTAAGTCTACCCCTTCCTTTTTCGAACATTCTGTTAAAAATCGCGCAACTTTTCAGCGTCCTGCTACTCATGCCAGGAATATAGTATATGCATATGATTAGTATGTGTGGATAGAAAACACTCTGACGTTTCTAAAACTGGTAAATCACGGCTGTGACTATAACAGATCGTGTGTTTCATCGAAAAACGCAAGAAAAACTGCTCTCTGAAAGCTAAAAATTATTTCCATGCGTCACTTTCATGGGTTGTTAAAAGGGCACAAAATTAATTATGGATCTGCATGCAATTCCTACAGATTCCACACGATGTCGCCATTGTCGTCATTTTCCAGGGAGTTTTGTCTTGGTAAATCCAACTAACTGGATTCAATTTCTTCCGGTCTCCACCAGGATGTTTTGAATGTGCACATTGGCAGCCATTGATTTGTAGACGAGGAGCTATTGAAAACACATCGCCCTGTAATCATTTTGATAGATTATAAACGTTTACTAATACCTAAAGTTGGATTACAAAAGTATTTCGAAGTGTTTTGTGAAAGTTTATCGTCAACTTTTTTAATTTTGAAAAAATGACGCAGCGTTTAAAAACAATGTTTTTTTCTGAAAGACACAGCTTCCATAGAAAGCTATTTTGGGTATATATGGACCGATTTAAACGAAAAAAAGACCCAATAGTGATGTTTATGGGGCATATAGGAGTGCCAAGAAAGAAGCTCGTCAAAGGTAATGAATGTTTTATATTTTATTTCTGCGTTTTGTGTAGCGCCGGATTAGCTAAATCTTTGTTTACGTCGCATTCAGGCATTTTGAGGTGTTGCATGCTATCAGATAATAGCTTCTCATGCTTTCGCCGAAAAGCATTTTAAAAATCTGACTTGTTGGCTAGGTTCACAACGAGTGTAGCTTTATTTCAATACCCTGCATGTGCATTTTGATGAACGTTTGAGTTTTAACGAGTACATTTAGCATTTAGCGTAGCGCATTTGCATTTCCAGGTGTCTACTTGAGACATCTGCGTCTCAAGTAGGAGCAAGAAGTTAAAACGGGAACGTTTTTCATCCAAGAATTAAAATAGCGCCCCCTAAATCCAACTATTATGGCAGACTACACGTATTGCCGCCACCTACTGTACAATATATTATACTTTACGATACAAAATTGGGAAAAGGAAAAGGAGAAATTACCATGCCAAATATTTGCCCTCATTATAAACCCCATACCACTATTTAACTCTATCTAATCATACTCCAGGCCATTGGCCTTGGAGGACAGAACATTGCCACTCAACACCACTGCAACTCTTCTGCAGTAAAACCTTGCAATCCCAAGTACTTCTCTGCAGCTGCCACAAAAACTCTATTTTCTGTGACTTACGATCCATTTCTGCAGTTCAGTTGACAAACTTACCTATGAATGCTAAGAAACCCACCTCACTGATGCACATATTATTCCCATCACTCTCTATTGGCCTCTGCCTACTCACAGGAATCCTCTCAGGATTTCTCGCCCTGTACCCATCTTCCTCCACTACTGTCTTCACTGCCTGAGCATATGCCACTTTCTGCCATGGGCACCCCCACAGCTAACACACACAACTTTTTCCACGGATACTACACATTCCTTCATTGCATGGCCTCCTGCACACTTCTCACATCTAGGAATCTTCCTCCTACACACTGCTGGAACATGACCATAAGCAACAGCATCCCAGACTCGCCTCTTCACTGTTGACGTTGAGACTGGTGTTTTGCGGGTACTATTTAATGAAGCTACCAACAGCAGTTTGCGCTGTTCTGTGAAGGGATTAGTGCACAGCATTGTACCAGATCTTCAGTTTCTTGGCAGTTTATTGCATGGAATATCCTTCATTTCTCAGAACAAGAATAGACTGACAAGTTTCAGAAGAAAGATCTTTGTTACTGGGCATTTTGAGCCTGTAATCGAACCCACAAATGCTGATGCTCCAGATACTCAACTAGTCTAAAGAAGGCCAGGTTTATTGCTTCTTTAATCAGTACAACTGTTTTCAGCTGTGCTAACATAATTGCAAAAGGGTTTTCTAATGATCAATTAGCCTTTTAAAATGGTAAACTTGGAATAGCTAACACAACATGCCATTGGAACACAGGAGTGATGGTCGCTGATAATGGGCCTCTTTTATTTTTTTATTTCATCTTTATTTAACCAGGTAGGCTAGTGGAGAACAAGTTCTCATTTGCAAATGCGACCTGGCCAAGATAAAGAATAGCAGTTCGACACATACAACAACACAGAGTTACACATGGAATGAACAAAACATACAGTCAATAATACAGTGGAAAAAAAGAAAACAAAGTCTATATACAGTGAGTGCAAATAAGGTCAAATAAGGGAGTTAAGGCAATAAATAGGCCATGGTGGCGAAGTAATTACAGTATGGCAATTAAACACTGGAATGGTAGATGTGCAAAAGATGGATGTGCAAGTAGAGATACTGTGGTGCAAAAGGAGCAAAATAAATAAATACAGTATGGGGATGAGGTAGATAGATGGGCTGTATACAGATGGGCTATGAACAGGTGCAGTGATCTGCCTACCTGGCACTCCACTCCATATCCTGTTGTTCTGTCCCACTCTAGCGTTGAAGTCACCCAGCAGAAATATATTGTCATTCCTGGGAATGTGGTGAATGGCCTTATCTAATGACTGCTAGAAGCTGTCCTTTGCCTCATTTACAGAGGGTAACGTTGGTGTGTATTCACTGAGAAGGTTCACATCTTGGCTAGGAGGATACGGAGAGACATGAGTCTTTCACTAATGCCGACAGGTATTGCGGTGAGGCTGGGTGTTCATAATTGCCTGTCCCACACTGTGCTGATGTTTACCACCCGGCGGGTGACCGTTCCACCCGGAGGGTGATCTTTCCAGAAGGAGGTGTAGCCTGGTCCTTCCTCTTTCAGTGAATCTTCATACAGGAACTGTTCTCACTCAGGGCAGCATTATCCGTGGTGTCGCGCCTTAGTTCTGCAGCGATCAGAGCTGTTCTCCGATGGTGTCAGTCGTTATTGTCGTCGGTGTCCAAAAGAGTTCTGATGTTCTGAAGTCGCCAGTTTTAGGGGAATTATTTTCTCTTGCATTTTTCGACAGCTGAGTGGAACTTCCGATAGGTGCATTAGCCAATCCAGGAAGGAGTGAATGTGCCATTTTTAGGCCATCTTTTCTAGGCCTCTCGCCAGCTGGGGTGAGCAGTGTGGCTCCTAAATAGGGCTGTTCAGTCACACAGGGGTCTCCCTAGAGCAGCTGCCACTCAAGTCCCAACTACTGGCGACCATAATAGCCCTGTGCCGCTGGAGTGCAGGGGTCTGATTAAGAACTTCCGGTGCAGTCACTCCTGCCCCCGTTACCAGACACCCCAAAGCTGCCAGGCTTTAGTCCGGTGTCCGGTTGATGTCTTCACTAAGGTCAGAAGTGGATACTTGCTCAAAGGAGGTTATTTAAAGTGCCACTTAGGTTGTGCAATCCCCAACAGCACTACTTCACTGTAGGAAGGTGGATTCCAGTGGCAAGGGGGGAAACCCAGTGTGACCAGGATCTTCCGTAGCTCCAGGAGGCTGCTGGATCCCCAGTCTGTTGGCATCCGCCTATCACGCACAGCCAGCACACTGCTTTTCTCAAAAGTATTACACTACATAGGGAATAGGATGCCTTTTGGGACCATGTTTGAGAGCCTTCTCTCCATCTCAGAGTCCATTGCCTTCAGTCGTGTGAGAAGTGTAAGGTCATCTATGAGTCCAAAATTAATCTGAGCATGTAGACATTGGGAAGGCCAACACAACACACGGGCAGTGAAACTTTCCCTCCACATATCACTTCCTGCTTTATCTTCCATGCATATGTTTGTCTGTGGCCTATAGAAGGTGTGTGAGTGAGTTCCTGTGTACGAGGGCATGGGGCACATGTGTATTTGTGTGTGTGTGTGTGTGTGTGTGTGTGTGTGTGTGTGTGTGTGTGTGTGTGTGTGTGTGTGTGTGTGTGTGTGTGTGTGTGTGTGTGTGTGTGTGTGTGTGTGTGTGTGTGTGTGTATATAGAGCCAATGTGTGTGTGTCTCTGAGTCTATCTCAGCTAAAAGGATGATTAAGGGGTCCTGGCCTTTAAATAGGCAATCCTGTTGACCTAATTTAGACTGCAGATCAATCCAGCTCTCGCCACTCTCATTGAGACGCACACCATCGATTTTCTCCTTCCTTTTCCCCTGCCAGACTCTCGATATGGTAGGGGCAGGAGGGGAGGAGGGGCAGTAGTGGGAGGGGACCGGGAGGTAAAAGCGGAGTGGAGGGGGAGGTTGGCGAAAGGTAACTAACTGCCCCTTACTCATGTGGACGACTCATAGTGTACAGTTGTTATTGTTTGCCTACAATTTACCCATAAACAAGCCCACAAATTAAGAGACCATGAAACACACACACACACACATGCACACGCACACAGACACTGAGTCCCCTAGCGCTGTCTGTAATATATGCATCCCTAGATGAGTGCGTGGTTTGCTTTAATATAATTAGAGCTAGATCGATATAGGGCTCATCTCCAGGTGAGTCACGGTCTAGGACACACACACACACACATTAACTCATTGTTGTCTCTTGTTTTCATGTCTGCATGTGGTTTTGAACAAGCCTTACTCTCTGAGAGACACAGTCTTCATAGTCACCAGTAGAAACATGTGCATTATGTCCGCTTATATGAACATTAACCATGAGTGTATGGTAGTGTTTAGATAGGCCAGCACCACTTACATGAACATTAACCATGAGTGTATGGTAGTGTTTAGATAGGCCAGCACCACTTACATGAACATTAACCATGAGTGTATGGTAGTGTTTAGATAGGCCAGCACCACTTATATGAACATTAACCATGAGTGTATGGTAGTGTTTAGATAGGCCAGCACCACTGAAGGCTTCTATGGAATTGGCCTCTCATCTGCTTAATGTCATGTTCCAAAAAAGAAAAGGTGATGGCATCTCCCAGAAAGATAGCACCACCAGACTTGTATGCTGCCTGCCAGAGCCACTTGTGTGCTGCCTGCCAGAGCCACTTGTGTGCTGTCTGCCAGAGCCACTTGCCAGAGCCACTTGTGTGCTGCCTGCCAGAACCACTTATGTGCTGCCTGCCAGAACCACTTGTGTGCTGCTTGCCTGAACCACTTGTGTGCTGCCTGCCAGAACCACTTATGTGCTGCTTGCCTGAACCACTTGTGTGCTGCCTGCCAGACCACTTATGTGCTGCCTGCCAGAACCACTTGTGTGCTGCTTGCCTGAACCACTTGTGTGCTGCCTGCCAGAACCACTTATGTGCTGCTTGCCTGAACCACTTGTGTGCTGCCTGTCAGAACCACTTATGTGCTGCCTGCCAGAACCACTTGTGTGCTGCCTGCCAGAACCACTTGTGTGCTGCCTGCCAGAACCACTTGTGTGCTGCCTGCCAGAACCACTTATGTGCTGCCTGCCAGAACCACTTGTGTGCTGCCTGCCAGAACCACTTGTGTGCTGCCTGCCAGAACCACTTGTGTGCTGCTTGCCTGAACCACTTGTGTGCTGCCTGCCAGAACCACTTATGTGCTGCTTGCCAGAACCACTTATGTGCTGCTTGCCAGAACCACTTCCACTATGTGGGTGTTCAAAACATCTTGAATATTTCGGTACTTTACAACTTTCTCACCCCCAAGCAAAATGGTCTCACCACAACTCCTGAGAGAGTATCGAGAGGAGAGCGAACTCGAGTTTGACAGCAACCGCACTAGTATATGTCTGAGATAGAGAGAGAGATGGCCATTGTCACAGAAACATCTATCTTCAGATATGAGTCATGGTAGTTTCACACATGGGTTGGAAGAATTTGGAGGTAGCAATGAGATCCAGAGAGAGAGGAGAGACAGGTTTGGGGATAGGTAAGAGAAGAGATGTGGGAGGGAGGAATTCAAGTACAGTATGTCTATTTTGGTTGGGGCTGTCTTAAATTATACATGTAGGCTGTCCTCCACTTTTTCTCTCTTTTCACTCTGCCTGTCTCTCTGTCTTTGTCTCACTCCATGCCTCTCTCCCTTTCTCCCCCCGCCTTTCCCTCCCTCCCTCTCTCGCTGATTAATGGGTGTGTCAGTGTGTCTAGCCCTGAGTTGAACCCTCCAATCCCACACCCTCTAAATCATCACTGGTCTACCTGCCCTCCTGGCCTGCCTCCCGGCCTGCCCTGCTCTGCCCACACCTACACACACACTGCTCAGAGAGGACTGAATGGCAGGGAGAGAGGGATGCAGGACACAGAACAAAGGAAGGAGGGGATGTAGAGGGGTGAAGGGACAAAGGGATGCAGGAGAGGGAAGAAATTAATGGAGGGAGATGAGAATGAGGGGTTAGGAAAGGCATTAAAGAGGGTGTAGATATGGTGTGAGAGGGGTGAGGTAGAGGGGTAAAGGAGGGAAAGAGTAGGCTGACACATGCACGCACACACACTGTACTTATTATACAAATAAAGACAGAAAACACGCGCAAACAATGGAACAAATGTCCTGCACGTACAAACGTACATCTCTCTCCTCCTCTACTCTCATCAGTCACTCTGCGATAAAGACACCACTCCTCTCTTTTATCAATCCATCCCCATCATCCCTCGCTCAGTACCTGTCGTTCAGGCGAGGACGTCATGTATCACTTGTTCCCCCCCCCTCTCTCTCTCTGTCCCTCCAACTCTCCCTTTCTCGGCTTGATGGAGTAGGCTTTGGTTGTTCTACACAGAGAGATACATGTGTTTGTGATCTTGTCAGTTGCCCTGGCCTGGGGTGTTGCTGCTCATTGATCTAGGTGAAGATGTTGGTGAGAATGTCGAAAGAATCAGAGAAATACTGATTGAATTGATGAGGACTTCAGACAGGGAGGAGCTTCATCTGAATTCAATGAGATGTTTCACTGGACTAGGATAATTTTTTGTCTCTTAGATTAGATTTTGTTCAGATAAATCATGTATTTATTTACACGTGTAGCTGTGACTTTTGATCATGTCTTAATCCGGTGCATGAAAAACCACGCAAATGTTTTCAAGATTAAGACTTTAAGACTTTAAAGACTTTAAGATTAAGACTTAAGATTAAGAAATAGGTGTCAAATCTGAAATCACCCCCTCCTCTCCTGTCCTCTCCATGCGTACCGCACCATATTCCTCTGCCTATCGTGTTGCTCTCTATCTCTTTGATAGAAGAACGTTAATGATCCCTCTACAGTGTCTGCTGGGTTAAAAAATGACCTTTCCATTTCTCGATATCGAGAAGAGATGTGTGAGGTGATCAGTTTCTGTGGAGAGTAGAGGGCTCATAGAGACATTGACACTCGGATGAGCTATGATACATCACAATGCATCACAACGTCCACAGACAGGCAGGGAGAAAACAGAGTTTTGTTCTGACAAAATCCAGCTCCAGCTCCGTGAACCAAAACATTTGCACAGTGAGTAAACTTTATGGGTGAGGGCTGGGTTCCATTCCAATTTAATTTCATATTCCAAATTCAACTCTGGAATTCAAACAAAAAAGTGGAGAATTTCCTTGGAATTGAATTGGAATTGCAGCAATCTTCAAAAAATATAATTGGAATTTAATTGGAATTTTGGCTGTCTGTGTATGAACTGAATTGGAATTGAAGAACAAAAACATATTTGGAAAGGACTTGGAATTTAATTGGACAATAAAAACACATTTGCTTGTTGCTGGGAGTGTTGCCCACATGACCACGGCCCCGCAAGACCCTCTAATTTATATCATGAATTTTGTTACAAACTGTGCATTTAAGGAATTGACAACATGATGTATACATGTTACTAATTTAAACAAATTTCCAAAATGTCTCTTAGTTTGTTTAGAGGTGAAATTGGTCTTTGGAATCTGCCATGAGTTAGTTGGGTTGAGTTGAAAGAAGTGAAGGAATTTAAATTCAGGGAATTGGTCTACAGAGGCAATTGAATTATGTAAATTGTTATAGCAGAATATTGAATCCGAAATTGTAGTTTGCAATTGATTTAGAATTAGAATTTGAGATTAATTGAGTTGAGTGCATTTTTGTGGCAGAATAATGCACAATATTGAAACAGGAAATGTAGACTTAAATTGACTTTGAATTGGAATTTGAGAAGAGATGAATTGACTCTGAATTGGAATTCGAGAAGAGATGAATTGACTCTGAATTGGAATTCGAGAAGAGATGAATTGACTCTGAATTGGAATTCGAGAAGAGATGAATTGACTCTGAATTGGAATTCGAGAAGAGATGAATTGACTCTGAATTGGAATTCGAGAAGAGATGAATTGACTCTGAATTGAACAACTGCTCTGGAATTTTTTATTGAATTGATGTAATTTATAGGGAGAGGGAATTGCATAGCAAATGAATTTGTGGAATTGACCCCAACCCTGAATGAGGAATACTCTATAAGTGTGATAATTATTATTTTTTTAAACAAATCGCTTGCACTGACTTTGCTGGTAGCGCTGACTTGGCTGTTAGCGCTGACTTTGCTGGTAGCGCTGACTTTGCTGGTAGCGCTGACTTTGCTGGTAGCGCTGACTTGGCTGTTAGCGCTGACTTTGCTGGTAGCGCTGACTTTGCTGGTAGCGCTGACTTTGCTGGTAGCGCTGACTTGGCTGTTAGCGCTGACTTTGCTGGTAGCGCTGACTTTGCTGGTAGCGCTGACTTTGCTGGTAGCGCTGACTTGGCTGTTAGCGCTGACTTTGCTGGTAGCGCTGACTTTGCTGGTAGCGCTGACTTTGCTGGTAGCGCTGACTTGGCTGTTAGCGCTGACTTTGCTGGTAGCGCTGACTTTGCTGGTAGCGCTGACTTTGCTGGTAGCGCTGACTTGGCTGTTAGCGCTGACTTGACTGGTAGCGCTGACTTGGCTGGTAGCGCTGACTTGGCTGGTAGCGCTGACTTGGCTGTTAGCGCTGACTTGGCTGTTAGCGCTGACTTTGCTGGTAGCGCTGACTTTGCTGGTAGCGCTGACTTTGCTGGTAGCGCTGACTTGGCTGTTAGCGCTGACTTGGCTGGTAGCGCTGACTTTGCTGGTAGCGCTGACTTTGCTGGTAGCGCTGACTTTGCTGGTAGCGCTGACTTGGCTGGTAGCGCTGACTTTGCTGGTAGCGCTGACTTGGCTGTTAGCGCTGACTTTGCTGGTAGCGCTGACTTGGCTGGTAGCGCTGACTTGGCTGGTAGCGCTGACTTGGCTGGTAGCGCTGACTTTGCTGGTAGCGCTGACTATGCTGGTAGCACTGACTTTGCTGGTAGCACTGAAAAATGTACTTTGACTGTCGTGGTTGTCTCGCCTAGCTACCTTAAGATGAACACACTAAATCATTCTGGATTAGAACATCTGCTAAATGACTTAAATGTAATGTGTTTTTCTATTAACTATTGTTGAACTTCTCTTCACAGCTTAGATGGAAAGCAACCTTTAGATGTGTGAGTGCCTTTGACTTAGGTACTGAATGACTAGCATACTCTAAGGTTCCAATCTTACCCTACGAGGTCCAGAGTAGCCTACTGCTGGTTTTCTGTTCTACCTGATAATTAATTGCACCCACCTGCTGTCCCAGGTTGAAACAGTTCCTGATTAGAGTGAAATATATATATATATATTTTTTTTTTTAAATCAGTGGAACTGGTTTCGAGGTCCAGATTTGAATTTGAGGGCTTTAAGGTGAGATAAGATGTCAGACAGAAAAGACGGCATCATGACTGCTATGACTATCTCCTTCTCTATCCATCCCTCCTTCTTATTCTCAGTGAAAGGACAGTCCTGCGCCAGACAGTCATAACACTTATCAGGTCTTCTCTATGTCCTTCTCTATCCATCCTTCCCTGCCATTGTCTTTGTGTCATGCAGCTACAATAGCAGTGAGGTATTTAGCATTAAGCTAGGCAGCAGGCTCTAACTGCATGGCCTGGCTAAATGGGATGGCAGTGAAATTACTTTCCCTACTTATCTCATTAAAGTAAATGAATTATTGATTTAACAACACTGATGCTTTTAGAGGAAGGCACTGTTGCTATTATGACTCTTTGCTCTTTGTTGTTCTCAAAGGCCACTGTCCATCTCCTCCCTCTGCTCTCCGCTTTGAAAACTTCCACCCCTCTTCTTTCTTTTCTCTCCCACTTGCTCTTTCTCCTTCTGTTCCTCCCTCCCTTTGGCCCTGCTATGTTTTCTTCTGCCCTCGTTTATCCGCATTCTCCTTATAGTATTATCGTGTCTCTCTGTTCGCTGTCAACATTTAGATTGTCATCATTGTTGTAGTTCTCGTTGCCATCATCATCATTATAATTAATCCCTGCAGAGAGAGATCCACGTCTAGCAGAAAATGATACCTTTGTCTTTCCATTTGACTACACATCTCAACCCATCTACTCTATAGTATGTTCATCGAAATCTCTTCACCTTTTACTGCAGTGGACTAAATCAGGGTTTCTTGGTTGTTTTAAACAAATCTACTTTGAAACAAAAGTATGCACCTCCTACACATGGGTATGGTCTTATAAAAAGAAGACACCTGTAACATGTCAGATATAGAGTTGAAATGTATTCCATTTTGAGTTTGCATCCCAAAATAATATTTTATTTACATCACAGAAGATTGAAATGGACCAAAACTGTTATTTAAATTAGTGTTTATTAATATTAATAACATCCCACCCATGAGGCCACTAAAGGGCGATTTGGTCACTTGATTGCAGGAAAGGTCTACAACTAAAACTCAACTAAAGTCTCTCTCACCATGGTGTGGTGGTTGAGGGGGGAGCAATGTCTGTTTCTGCCCCAGGGAAAATGAGGGCTGCTAGGGGACAGCCTGGACTCTTGGCCCCTGATCCCCCTCCAAGGGTCTCTGACACCTACTACTCCTACTACTACTACTGTAACTCATGGGCTAGCAGATAGATCCACTCATTCACAACACCATCAGCACAGTCCCAGTCCAGGATGGTCACAACACCGTCAGTACAGTCCCAGTCCCAGTCCCGGATGGTCACACCACCATCAGCACAGTCCCAGTCCAGGATGGTGACACCACCATCAGCACAGTCCCAGTCCAGGATGGTCACACCACCATCAGCACAGAACCAGTCCCGGACGGTCACACCACCATCAGCACAGTCCCAGTCCCGGACGGTCACAACACCATCAGCACAGTCCCAGTCCCGGACAGTCACAACACCATCAGCACAGTCCCAGTCCCGGATGGTCACAACACCATCAGCACAGTCCCAGTCCCGGACGGTCACACCACCATCAGCACAGTCCCAGTCCCGGACGGTCACAACACCATCAGCACAGTCCCAGTCCCGGACAGTCACAACACCATCAGCATAGTCCCAGTCCCGGATGGTCACAACACCGTCAGCACAGTCCCAGTCCCAGTCCTAGATAGTCTCAACACCATCAGCACAGTCCCAGTCCCAGTCTTAGATAGTCACAACACCATCAGCACAGTCCCAGTCCCAGACGGTCACATCACCATCAGCACAGTCCCGGACGGTCACAACACCATCAGCACAGTCCCGGACGGTCACAACACCATCAGCACAGTCACAGTCCCAGTCCCAGACGGTCACATCACCATCAGCACAGTCCCGGACGGTCACAACACCATCAGCACAGTCCCAGTCCCGGACGGTCACAACACCATCAGCACAGTCTCAGTCCCGGACGGTCACAATACCATCAGCACAGTCCCAGTCCCAGTCCCGGACGGTCACAACACCATCAGCACAGTCCCAGTCCCGGATGGTGACAACACTATCAGCACATTCCAAGTCCCAGTCCCAGTCCTGGACACCCATACAGCCAGACGGACAGTCAAACAGACAGTCAAACAGACAGAAAGACTACCAGACAGTCAGTCAGACAGAAGACAGACAGACAGAGGGACAAAAAGACAAACAGCCAGTCTATACAGTCAGTCAACATTGAGTGAGTTATGAAACTAAATGTGAATACCGTTTCACACGGTCCAGTGACCACAGGAAGAAGGGTTGCATCCCAAATGGCACCCTATTCCGTATATAGTGCATTACATATGACCAGGACCCATAGTGCACTTTGTAGGGAAAATGGTTCTATTTGGGATGCAGACAAAGAGTGGGTGAGTTCAAGCCTCCAGTGGTGGCTAGGCTGCCTGCTGTTATGCCTTGGAGTGGTACACTTAGCCTACTAAACCCTGTAGGTATGGAGGTGGAATGAGAGGTGGATGTAGGGGAGGAAGAATAAAGGAATGGGGAGAGAGAGAGAAAGAGAGAGATGGAGCTAGAAAAAGAGATGAGAGAGAGAGAGGGGGAGGGGTAGATAGCCATGCCCTCTGAGGCATATATGTTGTGGATGAAAGCATCTGCTAAACAGAGATGGAGAGTGGTCAAAAGTAGAGGGAGAGAGGGAAGGATTCGAGAGGTTAGCGAAAGAGAGAGGGAGAGAGGGAAGGAATCGAGAGGTTAGCGAAAGAGAGAGGGAAGGATTAGAGAGGTTAGCGAAAGAGAGAGGGAGAGAGGGAAGGATTCGAGAGGTTAGCAAAAGAGAGAGGGAGAGAGGGAAGGAATCGAGAGGTTAGCGAAAGAGAGAGGGAAGGATTAGAGAGGTTAGCGAAAGAGAGAGGGAGAGAGGGAAGGAATCGAGAGGTTGGCGAAAGAGAGTGTGAGAGCAGGGAAAGAGGAACACAGCAATAACATCAATGTTATTATCAGTACAACGTTGAAAGTACTATTAATATTGAATCAAAACGCATTGGTATATGGTAGACACTAAGTCTTTTGCGATGCATAAACTTCTGCTATGTTGTGTAAGAACCAGATTTATGAAACTCTGTGTATCCAACATTACACCCTCTTCCCTATATACTGCACTACTCTTGACCAGGGTCAAAAGGTCAAAACTGCAAAGGGAATAGCGTGCCATGTAGCACGCTGACTTGAGACCATGTTGTGTCAGTTCTGGTTTGGCAACACATTATGAATAAGTAAAACTGCACACACACTCACACTCCAACACTCACACCTCCCATATGCCCTCCATGCCCTCCATCCCTCCCTCCATCATTCAGCCCTCAGGATCATTTTGCTATTTGATATTGAATTTTAAGACCCCGTGAAGTATACATAAAAACATGTTTTTAACAACTGTCTGCTATTAGCCCATACAAACACTGAGTAACAGAATCACTACATGGAACAGATGCATAGGACGATTGTTTTGAAAATTCTGTCCAATATCTGAGAGATATAAGAAAGATCAGGAAACATTCGTTTTTTGTTATTTTTTACATGCATTTAACACCTTATTTTTTTATACTTCCATACATTTTGTCAACTGGACGGACGACCTTAACTTAGGTGTAGTTGTAAATCATGCAGTGCCGTGTGTCACGATCGCAGATTTTAGAGAAACAACAAATGTCGGTACATATAAGTGTCTTATATCTGCTGAAAGCATAAATTATTGTTAATATAACTGCACTGTCCAATTACAGTAGCTTTTAATGCAGAAAAATGCCATGCTATTGTTTGAGGAGAGCTCCTAACAACAAAACACTTTTTTCACCGCGATAGGTTTGATAAATTCACCTCTGAAGGTGAAATGTGTACTTATATTCTGAAATCTTGCTCTGATTTATCATCCAAAGGGTCCCAGAGATAACATGAAGTGTTGTTTTGTTAGATAAAATCATTTTTCATAACCTAAAAGGTCCATATAGCATGCATGATCAATTTTGTATTTCAGCTCGTTCAATTTGCAAAGAAAGGAATCTGTGAAAATCTAACCCTAAACGTTGTTTCAACCAGTTAAATCACTTTTGTATTAATTCCCCAGAGATCCTAGAACGTAACCAGACTTCACCATAACATTAGCGGTGTAGTATATCCTATAGGACCCAAAATTTGGTCAGAGAGCGATGCCTTCATGGCAAGCAAATGACGCGGGCGGGCTTCACTTGATTGACTGTAACTTTGTTAAATAAGCACCAATCGGGGTCAAACAAAGCTAGCTAGATAGCCAATGAGCTGTGCTTTACGAGAGTATACAGAAACCCGGTATCTGTCTCAAAATGTTGCTGCTAAACTTCGCGACAGCAAGCCTTTTCGTTTTGGACAAAAATTATAAGAATATGGAGAGTTATGAAAACGAAGTGTTTTGCAAATGTTGAACTTATAATATGGCTACTAATACTGGAAAAGCTAAATCAAAGTCCAAGTATACAGATGTGATGATATTCTTGCATAAAAATGTAATGTGAATGTAAATGTCTCCTTCACGATTTGCCCAAATGTACCTGGGTGACTTCACACTAAATGTCATGTAGTTTGTTCAATCTTCAAGTTATCCATCTAAAACTTTGCACATACACTGCTGCCATCTTGTGTGATGGCTAGATGTGGGACCTTTATGTTGCATTTCAAAGATGGTGATAAAAACATATATTTTTTTTATTCTTTGTATTTTCTTCTACCAGATCTATTGTGTTATATTCTCCTACAATCAATTCACATTTCCACAAACTTCAAAGTGTTTCCATTCAATTGGTACCAAGAATATCCTTGCTTCAGGGCCTGAGCTACAGGCAGTTAGATTTGGGTCATTTTAGACGAAAATTGAAAAAAAGGGGGCTATCCCGTATATATTATTAAGACGAGTCTTGTGAGGCCTGTGGGCGTCCTAGAGGAAGACAACTGACATGTTTGAGTCTCACCTTTCCACAGAGGGGTTATATTAGTGTGTAGCCTAAACTGTTTGGATGCTACAGACAGAAGTTGGCAGATCGGCTGTACCGACTAGACGAGTCCCAAGGCGCTTTTGGGAGTCATAGAACAAAACGGAGAACATCATCGTGTTTGTGAGAGTCTCATCTTTCCATAGATGGGTGATAGTAGTTTATAGCCGTTTGGACGATAAAGACGATTTTGTGAGAAGACTGATTTTCGGAATGTCTCATGTTCGGACAAACACCTCTCTAGCCATGTCACCTTTCATCGCAGATGCTGACAGGAGGATGTGGTGGATTGAGACACATCCAATGCAAATAAAAAGATCTCTAGCTTAAACTGATTTATGTTTATGGGGATTTTGTATTATGCTAATTGTATTTCAGTGGGGTTGCGGACATTGACCTTAGGGGGCTAAGGCAGCACCCCGCACCTCTGTGAATTAGAAGGGGTTGGGTTAAATGTGGATGACACATTTCGGTCAAACGCATTCAGTTGACTGACTAGGTATCCCCTTTCCCTCCAACCATCCCTCTCTCTATCCCCTCAGCCCTACCCCCATGGGTCCACTTCCCTGTCCCTTCCTGTAGCCCCTTACCACTAGCCTGGCTCTTCCTATCTGCAATTAACCTTTAACTCAGTGCAACCGCACAGCTCTGATAACTGATTG
Organism: Oncorhynchus clarkii lewisi; assembly: GCF_045791955.1. Taxonomy (NCBI): domain Eukaryota; kingdom Metazoa; phylum Chordata; class Actinopteri; order Salmoniformes; family Salmonidae; genus Oncorhynchus; species Oncorhynchus clarkii. The sequence continues at coordinate 30,986,553 of NC_092169.1, read as the reverse complement.
GCCAGTTTCAGACCAGTGCTGAGAAGTGAATGGATAAGTTTGTTTTACAAGATCCGGTGCCCAGGATGGGCGGAATTTGCCCATTTTAGACCATTGGTCCATGAAAACGGGGCAACGGGCCATGCAAAATAAACTCCACCAGTGATTCACTAATATCCACAGAAGCTGTCATTATCGCTCAGTAAACGTGATTCATAATGGTGGGTTGGAATAGAGAGGATCACTTCTAGTGCTGTATATCCTTAAACATATCTGTAGCCTGGACGATGAATCAATTATTAGTCACTGATACACTGCTGCTTGTTGCACCTCTTCAGATCCACTGTCCCCTCTCCTTCTCCCTCTCTGTCCTCCCTTCTTCATATCCACTGTCCCCTCTCCTTCTCCCTCTCTGTCCTCCCTTCTTCATATCCACTGTCCCCTCTCCTTCTCACTCTCTGTCCTCCTATCTTCAGATCCACTGTCCCCTCTCCTTCTCCCTCTCTGTCCTCCCTTCTTCAGATCCACTGTCCCCTCTCCTTCTCCCTCTCTGTCCTCCCTTCTTCATATCCACTGTCCCCTCTCCTTCTCTCCCTCTCTGTCCCCCCTTCTTCATATCCACTGTCCCCTCTCCTTCTCCCTCTCTGTCCTCCCTTCTTCATATCCACTGTCCCCTCTCCTTCTCCCTCTCTGTCCTCCCTTCTTCATATCCACTGTCCCCTCTCCTTCTCTCCCTCTCTGTCCTCCTTTCTTTATATCCACTGTCCCCTCTCCTTCTCCCTCTCTGTCCTCCCTTCTTCAGATCCACTGTCCCCTCTCCTTCTCCCTCTCTGTCCTCCCTTCTTCATATCCACTGTCCCCTCTCCTTCTCTCCCTCTCTGTCCTCCCTTCTTCATATCCATTGTCCCCTCTCCTTCTCCCTCTCTGTCCTCCCTTCTTCATATCCACTGTCCTCTCTCCTTCTCCTTCTCTGTCCTCCCTTCTTCATATCCACTGTCCCCTCTCCTTCTCCCTCTCCGTCCTCCCTTCTTCATATCCACTGTCCCCTCTCCTTCTCCCTCTCTGTCCTCCCTTCTTCAGATCCACTGTCCCCTCTCCTTCTCCCTCTCTGTCCTCCCTTCTTCATATCCACTGTCCCCTCTCCTTCTCCCTCTCTGTCCTCCCTTATTCATATCCACTGTCCCCTCTCCTTCTCCCTCTCTGTCCTCCCTTTTTCATATCCACTGTCCCCTCTCCTTCTCCCTCTCTGTCCTCCCTTCTTCAGATCCACTGTCCCCTCTCCTTCTCCCTCTCTGTCCTCCCTTCTATCCACTGTCTCCTCTCCTTCTCCCTCTCTGTCCTCCCTTCTTCATATCCACTGTCCCCTCTCCTTCTCACTCTCTGTCCTCCCTTCTTCAGATCCACTGTCCCCTCTCCTTCTCCCTCTCTGTCCTCCCTTCTTCAGATCCACTGTCCCCTCTCCTTCTCCCTCTCTGTCCTCCCTTCTTCATATCCACTGTCCCCTCTCCTTCTCCCTCTCTGTCGTCCCTTCTTCAGATCCACTGTCCCCTCTCCTTCTCCCTCTCTACACTTCCGGCGCCGACAGAGATGGCCGCCTCGCTTCGCGTTCCTAGGAAACTATGCAGTTTTTTGTTTTTTTACGTGTTATTTCTTACATTAGTACCCCAGGTCATCTTAGGTTTCATCACATACAGTCGAGAAGAACTACTGAATATAAGATCAGCGTCAACTCACCATCAGTACGACCAAGAATACGCTTTTCGCGACGCGGATCCTGTGCTCTGCCTTACAAACAGGACAACGGAGTGGATCCCATGCAGCGACCCAAAAAAACGACTCCGAAAAAGAGGGAAACGAGGCGGTCTTCTGGTCAGACTCCGGAGACGGGCACATCGTGCACCATTCCCTAGCATTCTTCTTGCCAATGTCCAGTCTCTTGACAACAAGGTTGATGAAATCCGAGCAAGGGTAGCATTCCAGAGGGACATCAGAGACTGTAACGTTCTTTGCTTCACGGAAACGTGGCTTACTGGAGAGACGCTATCCGAAGCGGTGCAGCCAACAGGTTTCTCCACGCATCGCGCAGACAGGAAAAAACATCTTTCTGGTAAAAAGAGGGGCGGGGGCGTATGCCTTATGACTAACGTGACATGGTGTGATGAAAGAAACATACAGGAACTCAAATCCTTCTGTTCACCTGATTTAGAATTCCTCACAATCAAATGTAGACTGCATTATCTACCAAGAGAATTCTCTTCGATTATAATCACAGCCGTATATATCCCCCCCCAAGCAGACACATCGTTGGCTCTGAATGAACTTTATTTGACTCTTTGCAAACTGGAAACCATTTATCCGGAGGCTGCATTCATTGTAGCTGGGGATTTTAACAAGGCTAATCTGAAAACAAGACTCCCCAAATTTTATCAGCATATCGATTGCGCAACCAGGGGTGGAAAGACCTTGGATCATTGTTACTCTAACTTCCGCGACGCATATAAGGCCCTGCCCCGCCCCCCTTTCGGAAAAGCTGACCACGACTCCATTTTGTTGATCCCTGCCTACAGACAGAAACTAAAACAAGAGGCTCCCACGCTGAGGTCTGTCCAACGCTGGTCCGACCAAGCTGACTCCACACTCCAAGACTGCTTCCATCACGTGGACTGGGACATGTTTCGTATTGCGTCAGACAACAACATTGACGAATACGCTGATTCGGTGTGCGAGTTCATTAGAACGTGCGTTGAAGATGTCGTTCCCATAGCAACGATTAAAACATTCCCTAACCAGAAACCGTGGATTGATGGCAGCATTTGTGTGAAACTGAAAGCGCGAACCACTGCTTTTAATCAGGGCAAGGTGTCTGGTAACATGACCGAATACAAACAGTGCAGCTATTCCCTCCGCAAGGCTATCAAACAAGCTAAGCGTCAGTACAGAGACAAAGTAGAATCTCAATTCAACGGCTCAGACACAAGAGCCATGTGGCAGGGTCTACAGTCAATCACGGACTACAGGAAGAAATCCAGCCCAGTCACGGACCAGGATGTCCTGCTCCCAGGCAGACTAAATAACTTTTTTGCCCGCTTTGAGGACAATACAGTGCCACTGACACGGCCTGCAACGAAAACTTGCGGTCTCTCCTTCACTGCAGCCGAGGTGAGTAAGATATTTAAACGTGTTAACCCTCGCAAGGCTGCAGGCCCAGACGGCATCCCCAGCCGCGCCCTCAGAGCATGCGCAGACCAGCTGGCCGGTGTGTTTACGGACATATTCAATCAATCCCTATACCAGTCTGCTGTTCCCACATGCTTCAAGAGGGCCACCATTGTTCCTGTTCCCAAGAAAGCTAAGGTAACTGAGCTAAACGACTACCGCCCCGTAGCACTCACTTCCGTCATCATGAAGTGCTTTGAGAGACTAGTCAAGGACCATATCACCTCCACCCTACCTGACACCCTAGACCCACTCCAATTTGCTTACCGCCCAAATAGGTCCACAGACGATGCAATCTCAACCACACTGCACACTGCCCTAACCCATCTGGACAAGAGGAATACCTATGTGAGAATGCTGTTCATTGACTACAGCTCGGCATTCAACACCATAGTACCCTCCAAGCTCGTCATCAAGCTCGAGACCCTGGGTCTCGACCCCGCCCTGTGCAACTGGGTACTGGACTTCCTGACGGGCCGCCCCCAGGTGGTGAGGGTAGGCAACAACATCTCCTCCCCGCTGATCCTCAACACTGGGGCCCCACAAGGGTGCGTTCTGAGCCCTCTCCTGTACTCCCTGTTCACCCACGACTGCGTGGCCACGCACGCCTCCAACTCAATCATCAAGTTTGCGGACGACACAACAGTGGTAGGCTTGATTACCAACAACGACGAGACGGCCTACAGGGAGGAGGTGAGGGCCCTCGGAGTGTGGTGTCAGGAAAATAACCTCACACTCAACGTCAACAAAACTAAGGAGATGATTGTGGACTTCAGGAAACAGCAGAGGGAACACCCCCCTATCCACATCGATGGAACAGTAGTGGAGAGGGTAGCAAGTTTTAAGTTCCTCGGCATACACATCACAGACAAACTGAATTGGTCCACTCACACAGACAGCATTGTGAAGAAGGCGCAGCAGCGCCTCTTCAACCTCAGGAGGCTGAAGAAATTCGGCTTGTCACCAAAAGCACTCACAAACTTCTACAGATGCACAATCGAGAGCATCCTGGCGGGCTGTATCACCGCCTGGTACGGCAACTGCTCCGCCCTCAACCGTAAGGCTCTCCAGAGGGTAGTGAGGTCTGCACAACACATCACCGGGGGCAAACTACCTGCCCTCCAGGACACCTACACCACCCGATGTCACAGGAAGGCCATAAAGATCATCAAGGACATCAACCACCCGAGCCACTGCCTGTTCACCCCGCTATCATCCAGAAGGCGAGGTCAGTACAGGTGCATCAAAGCTGGGACCGAGAGACTGAAAAACAGCTTCTATCTCAAGGCTATCAGACTGTTAAACAGCCACCACAAACATTGAGTGGCTGCTGCCAACACACTGACACTGACTCAACTCCAGCCACTTTAATAATGGGAATTGATGGGAAATGATGTGAATATATCACTAGCCACTTTAAACAATGCTACCTTATATAATGTTACTTACCCTACATTATTCATCTCATAGGCATACGTATATACTGTACTCTATATCATCGACTGTATCCTTATGTAATACATGTATCACTAGCCACTTTAACTATGCCACTTTGTTTACATACTCATCTCATATGTATATACTGTACTCGATACAATCTACTGTATCTGCCTATGCTGCTCTGTACCATCACTCATTCATATATCCTTATGTACATATTCTTCATCCCCTCACACTGTGTACAAGACAGTAGTTTTGGAATTGTTAGTTAGATTACTTGTTGGTTATTACTGCATTGTCGGAACTAGAAGCACAAGCATTTCGCTACACTCGCATTAACATCTGCTAACCATGTGTATGTGACAAATAAAATTTGATTTGATTTGATTTGATTTGATTTCTGTCCTCCCTTCTTCATATCCACTGTCCCCTCTCCTTCTCCCTCTCTGTCCTCCCTTCTTCAGATCCACTGTCCCCTCTCCTTCTCCCTCTATGTCCTCCCCTCTTCAGATCCACTGTCCCCTCTCCTTCTCCCTCTCTGTCCTCCCCTCTTCAGATCCACTGTCCCCTCTCCTTCTCCCTCTCTGTCCTCCCCTCTTCAGATCCACTGTCCCCTCTCCTTCTCTCGCTCTGTCCCGCCTTCTTCACTGTCCCCTCTTTCTCTCCCCTTTTCACTGTCCCCTCTCCTTCTCTCCCTCTCTGTCCTCCCTTCTTCAGATCCACTGTCCCCTCTCCTTCTCCCTCTCTGTCCTCCCTTCTTCAGATCCACTGTCCCCTCTCCTTCTCTCGCTCTGTCCCGCCTTCTTCACTGTCCCCTCTTTCTCTCCCCTTTTCACTGTCCCCTCTCCTTCCTCCCTCTCTGTCCTCCCTTCTTCACTGTCCCCTCTCCTTCCTCACTCTCTGTCCTCCATTCTTCACTGTCCCCTCTCATTCTCCCTCTCTGTCCTCCCTTCTTCACTGTCCCCTCTCCTTATCCCTCTCTGTCCCCCATTCTTCACTGTCCCCTCTCCTTCTCCCTCTCTGTCTCCCTTCTTCAAATCCTGTCTCCTGTCCTACTTCCTTTCCCGCCTCCCCTCGTCACTGCCCCGTCTCCCTCTCCCTCTCTCCATCTCCCTCTCTCTCCTCCCCTCTACCTCCTCCCCCTCTTCCTCCTCCCATCCTCCCCTCTACCGTTCTCTTCTTCTTTCCTTCCATCTCTCCCCCCTCCCTCCCTCCCTCCCTCCCTCCCTCCCTCCTCCCTCCCTCCCTCCCTCCCTCCCTCCCTCCCTCCCTCCCTCCCTCCCTCCCTCCCTCCCTCCCTCCCTCCCTCCCTCCCTCCCTCCCTCCCTCCCTCCCCTATTCACTGTCCCCTCTCCTTCCTCCCTTCTTCCCTGTCCCCTCTCCTTCCTCTCCTCTTCAATGTCCCTCTTCTTCCTCCCCTCCTCACTGTCCCCTCTCCCTCTCCGTCCTCCCCTCTTCACTGTCCCCTCTCCTTCCGCCCCTCTTCACTGTCCCCTTTTCACTGTCCCCTCTCCTTCTCCCTCTCTGTCCTCCCTTCTTCACTGTCCCCTCTCCTTCTACCTCTCTGTCCTCCCCTCTTCACTGTCCCCTCCTTCCTCCCTCTTCACTGTCACCTCTCCCTCCTCCCCTCTTCACTGTCCCCTCTCCTTCCGCCCCTCTTCACTGTCCCCTTTTCACTGTCCCCTCTCCTTCTCCCTCTCTGTCCTCCCTTCTTCACTGTCCCCTCTCCTTCTACCTCTCTGTCCTCCCCTCTTCACTGTCCCCTCTCCTTCCGCCCCTCTTCACTGTCCCCTTTTCACTGTCCCCTCTCCTTCTCCCTCTCTGTCCTCCCTTCTTCACTGTCCCCTCTCCTTCTACCTCTCTGTCCTCCCCTCTTCACTGTCCCCTCCTTCCTCCCTCTTCACTGTCACCTCTCCCTCCTCCCCTCTTCACTGTCCCCTCTCCTCCTCCCCTCTTCACTGTCCCATCTCCCTCCTCCCCTCTTCACTGTCCCCTCTCCTTCCTCCTATCCTCCTCTCTTCCACTCTGCCTCCTCCCCTCTTCACTGTCCCCTCTCCAGTCTCCTTCCTCCTATCCTCCCATCCTCCCCTTTTCACTGTCCCCTCTACCTTTCCTTCCTTCCTCCCCTCACCCTCTCCTTCTCCTGCCTCCTCTCTCAAGCCTCCACCCTCTACCTTCTCCCCGTTCCCTGTCCCTCTCTTCACTGTCTCCTCTTTTTCTCTCCAGATGCTTTCCCCCCTCAGGGACTACATTCCAACATTCTAAAGACTCCCAAACCCCCCTCTCCTCCTCCTCTCCTCCTTTTGCCCCCTCCTTTGCTTCAACTAACTAAAACAATGGATTCCCACAAGTTTTTTATGGCCATTGTTACCCAAACACTTAGCATTCTGCTAACATCACAACTTTAGTGTGATTTCCTCTACTCTCTCTCCCCCAGCCCAAGCCCCATCTCTCCCCCTGTAGCATCTCTCCCCTTGCTCTCGCTCTTCTCCTTTCCATTTCTCTCCCCCACTCTCTCCACTTTCCTCTCTCTGTGATAGCATGCTAAATGACTGTTTGTACTGTGGTTTCTGCTGACTCTGCTCAGTGTGTCCTGTAGCCGGGGTAATAATTGGCCATAAGCTTGGGATCGAATCAGAGTAAATGGGTGAGATGCACTATTCTGTGCTGCCTGGAGGGAGAAAATGGGTGTATGTGGAGATCAAGTCTTCTGTGTGCATTTAAACCAGCATCTATAACACAGTTAGGAGAGTGTTTTTTGCACTGCTCACTGTTTATTTTATTTTATTGGGGAATAACAAGAGCTGGCCGGCCCTGGATGCCTGATGTTTTAGGATCTCTAAGTGATAGAATGTGATGGCTGTTATCAGTGTGTATATATGTGTGTTTTCCCACTTGCTCTCTCTCTCTCTCTCTCTCTCTCTCTCTCTCTCTCTCTCTCTCTCTCTCTCTCTCTCTCTCTCTCTATCGCTCTCTCTCTGTCTCTCTCGCTCTCTCTTTTTCTCGAACTCTCTCTCTCTTTGTCTCGAGCACTCTCTCTCATTCTTTATCGCTCTCCCTCTCTATCTCTCTCTCTCTGTCTCTCTTTCTCTCTCTATCGATCCCTCGCTTTCCCTCTCTCTCTCGCTCTCTCACTCTCTCTATATCTCTTTCTCTCTCTATCGCTCCCTCTTTCCCTCTCTCGCTCACTCTCGTTCTCTCTCTTTCTCGCTGTCACACTCTATCACTCACTCCCTCTCTCTCCCTCTCTCTTTCTCTCTCTCTTGCTCTCTCTCCCTCTCGCTTGCTCTCTCTCTCTCTCTCTCTCTCTCTCTCTCTCTCTCTCTCTCTCTCTCTCTCTCTCTCTCTCTCTCTCTCTCTCTCTCTCTCTCTCTCTCTCTCTCTCTCTCGCTGTGGTGGGTTAGTTTTTATTCCATTGGGGACTGACTAGAGATGGCACTGCCTACAGTTTGTTACTCTGTAAATAAAATGATAAACAGTGTGATAGCTGTTATCGCTGGTGGTTATGAACAGAGTGTCTCCACTGTCCCTAGGGTCTCTCCTATCCTGCAATCCACAGTGTGATGGTACAGTACAGTCAACACTATGGCAAAGGGAAGCAACCCTTTTGGCAGTTGGTTACCATTCATATTGAACAGCAACACAAAGCTGGCGGACAGCAATAGCTAGAAGTTGTCAGAATGGGACTTCAAAGTGAGCCCCTGTTGCCATACTGGGCCAATATAGAAAGTGAATATGCATGGAAAGTGCTTCACATAGTGCCACAATCGTTAAATGCAAACAACACAACTGGAGACACCTTGTAATTTATGGAAACAGGTGTTTTCATCAGCGCTAAGGTAGCTAGCAAAGTACTATTTTTGTTGCGATTGTTAACTATATTAAAACAACCTTCGCTAGCTTGCTAGCTAACTAAGCATTTTGGCTTACCTGCGGGGCAAAATAATTCACAAATGTACCCTTAGTTAGCTCTCTCTCTCTTGGTCTGTCTCCACCTCTCTTTGCTAGCAAATCATTTGGTACGCACATCTTGCCTTACAATTCTATCCCCTAACATTGCGCTTGGCCAGTAGAACTGAGAGAAGGAAACAAAGGAGGGAAGGAAGGAGGAGTGTAGAGAGAAGGGGGGATGGAAGGAGGTGTAGAGAGAAGGAGGTGAAGGGAGATGGAGTGTAGAGAGGAGGGAAGGGAGATGGAGTGTAGCGAGAAGGAAGGAAGGAAGGAAGGAAGGAAGGAAGGAAGGAAGGAAGGAAGGAAGGAAGGAAGGAAGGAAGGAAGGAGTGTAGAGAGAAGGAAGGAAGAAGGAGTGCAGCATTCATTAATTTACTTCTTCTGTTCTGTATTTAACAAGATGCTACATGTGCTGAGGATGCACGGCTCCTGTCCTGCGCACACAAAGGTTTCTTGGAGCCATTAAAGGTGTGCAGGCATACCCAGGCTAATCATTTGACCTTTGTGTTTCTTGTTCTCTGTAGAGGAAGAGAGCTGCTATCTAGCGAGGAGGAGTCCATTTGTTATACCGCCTGATTTATGACGCTGCCGCTAATGTGGCAAATGCTAAAACAGAACAGTCGTACTGGGTTGAGGGTGCGTCTATGCGTGCGTGCGACTGCTGTGTGCAGAATGAAACAGCTTGGAAGGCAACAGAACCCTGTGACGACAAAACAGTAGCTGTAGTCTTTTGAATGTGAACTTTGTCTCTGACTACGGTGTCTGTGCAGCAGTTTTGGGGGTTTGGTGAAAGGAGAAGCACTTTGTCAGCAGATTGGATGACTACTTTGTACCCTCCTGAGTCCTTTAGAGGGGGGCCTGTGGCGGGTTTGGGGGCGATTTTGAAAGATACCAAAAAACGTAGGAATGCAAATACACTTTATAAAGAAAACTATGTGGACACCCCTTCAAATTAGTGGTTTTGGCTATTTCAGCCACACCCGTTGCTGACAGGTGTGTAAAACCGAGCACACAGCCATGCAATCTCCATAGACAAATATTGGCAGTAGAATGGCCCATACTGAAGATCTCAATGACTTTCAACGTGGCACCGTCATCGCATGGCACATTTCCAACAAGTCAGTTGATAACATTTCTGCCCTGCTTGAGCTGCCCAGGTCAACTGTAAGTGCTTTTATTGTGAAGTGAAACGTCTAGGAGCAACAACGGCTAGGCAGCAAATTGGTAGGCCACACAAGCTCACAGAATGGGACCACCGAGTGCTGAAGCGCGTAGCACGTAAACATCATCTGTCCTCGGTTAGAACACTCAGTACTGAGTTCCAAACTGTCTCTGGAACTAATATTAGCACAAGAACTGTTTGTCGGGAACTTCATGAAATGGGTTTCCATGGCCGAGCAGCCGCACACAAACCTAAGATCACCATGCGCAATGCAAAGCGTCGGCTGGACTGGTGTAAAGCTCGCCACCATTGGACTCTGGAGTAGTGAAAGTGCTTTCTCTGGAGTGATGAATCACGCTTCACCACCTGGCAGTCCAACGGACAAATCTGGGTTTGGCAGATGCCAGGAGAACGCTAACTGCCTGAATGCATAGTGCCAACTTTAAAGATTGGTGGAGGAGAAATAATTGTCCGGGCCTGTTTTTCATGGCTCAGGCTAGGCCCCTTAGTTCCAGTGAAGGGAAGTTCTAGACAATTCTGTGCTTCCAACTTTGTGGCAACAGTTTGAGGAAGGCCCATTCTAGTTTCAGCATGACAATGCCCCCATGCACAAAGCGAGGTTCATGTAGAAAATGTTTGTCAAGATCAGTGTGGAAGAACTTGACTGGCCTGCACAGAGCCGTGACCTCAACCCCATCGAACACCTTTGGTGTTCTCAGGATGAATTGGAACGCTGACTAGCCCAACAGGCCTAATAGCCCAACATCAGTGTCCAACCTCACTAATGCTCTTGTGTCTGAATGCAAGCATGTCCTTGCAGCAATGTTCTAACATCTAGTGGAAAGCCTTCCCAGAAGAGTGGAGGCTGTTATAGCAGCAAAAGGGGGACCAACTCCATATTAATGCCCGTGATTTTTAAATTAGATAGTCGACGAGCAGGTGTCCAAGTACTTTTGGAGAGAGACAGAGAGGGAAAAAGAGATGGCAAGAGAGGAAGAGAGATAGAAAAGGTGGAGGGAGGGAGGGGGAGGGGAGAAGATAAAAACTATTTTAAAAACTATCCTAACTATCCATCATGAGTCAATAATAGTTCAGTAGCTTGAACAGGACATTTGTAATGAGAATGAGTTTTGATTACCCCACAGAGCTGTGTTTGTCTGACCAGTAACCAGGCCCACACACACAACAATACATCCCAAATGGCTCCTTAATCCTATCTAGTGCAACAACTTTGAGCAGAGCCCTATGGGCCCTAGTCAAAAAAAGTGCACTATAATGGGAAAAGTGTGCCATTAGTCACCTGATGCTTTCTGGATTGATTATGCAGAGTAAAATCAAATGGTTCTATATAGTGACAAATATGGGTTATTTGGTTTGTGACCATATCAAATCCATTTTTTGGTGCTACATAGAACCATTCCTATGGTTCTATAAAGAACTATTAAAACACCAAAAAGGGTTCCCCTATGGTTATAACCCTTTTTGGTGCTGTACACAACCGTTAGTAAGGGCTATTCATAGAACCTTTATGGAGAATGGTTCTATAAAGAACCTTATCAAAGGTTCTACAAAAAAACTAATGAAGAACCATACAGGGTTATTTTTTCTGGTTAGCCATATTATATTGTTAAAATTCCATAGGTGTTATTGTGTTTGGTCTAGCCCTGGAACAGCTGGGTTAAAGGTCAAATAGGGGGCGTTTATTTGTCCTGTTTCACTTTGGTTGGTGTGAAATGGAAAGGAGTTTTTTTGCAAATCCCACTCCCCCTGAGAGTAGGGATCAGCTTTTTTTGACAGTTATCTCTAGAGCAATTAGGGTTAAGTGCCTTGCTCATGCCACTTTGACAGATTTTTCACCTAGACAGTTCAAGGATTCAAACTACCAACCTTTCAGTTAATGGCCCGACACTATAACCGCTAAGCTACCTGCAGAGTCCCTGAGGAGGAGTAGAGAGAGTCCCTGGGGAGGTGTAGAGAGAGTCCCTGGGGAGGTGTAGAGAGAGTCCCTGGGGAGGTGTAGAGAGAGTCCCTGGGGAGGTGTAGAGAGAGTCCTTGTGGAGGTGTAGAGAGAGTCCTTGGGGTGGTGTAGAGAGAGTCCCTGGGGAGGTGTAGAGAGAGTCCTTGGGGAGGGGTAGAGAGAGTCCCTGGGGAGGTGTAGAGAGAGTCCCTGGGGAGGTGTAGAGAGAGTCCTTGGGGAGGTGTAGAGAGAGTCCCTGGGGAGGTGTAGAGAGAGTCCCTGGGGAGGTGTAGAGAGAGTCCTTGGGGAGATGTAGAGAGAGTCCCTGGGGAGGTGTAGAGAGAGTCCTTGGGGAGGTGTAGAGAGAGTCCCTGGGGAGGTGTAGAGAGAGTCCCTGGGGAGGTCCTTGGGGAGGTGTAGAGAGAGTCCCTGGGGAGGTGTAGAGAGAGTCCCTGGGGAGGTGTAGAGAGAGTCCCTGGGGAGGTGTAGAGAGAGTCCCTGGGGAGAGAATTGAAAACCACTGATTTACACAACAGGTCTCAATTGACGCACGGCCATGCGTGAGTCTTTCACAAGACACTGTACCTGGCTTTAACACAACATATTGGATAAACTGGAATGACACTCTCACTCACAATTGCACAAAAAGAGCTATGAGCAAACCACGCCCCTACAATTTAACGAACACTAAAATAAAATAAAATGTAACTGAAAAGAACCATTGAAGGGCTCGAAGGGTTCTATGGGTCATTATGGTTCCACATAGCACCATCACCCTTTCTCAAAGAACCCTTGAGGAACCCATATTTTTTAGTGTGTGGCTGGTGTTTTGGTCAGAGTGGTGTATGGGCGATGGGGTGTCCAGCAGGGCAGGTTAGATACATCTTGGCTATAGCTTCCTCCATCCTCTCCTGGTCCTATCCCCACATAGCTTCACATAGCCCCAAGCTCTGCTCTCTCTCCTCTCCTACTGCCTCGGGTGACAACACAGCTTATACTATAGTCAGAGATTTTCAAATATAGTTTTCACTCTTCTCTCTCTTTCTATCTCTCTCAATCATCTCTGTCTCATTCCACTTCACTCACTCACTGACTACTTCTGTCATTGTCTCTTATTCTCACGTCTGTCTATTTCACCCCTCCCCTTTTTGTATTTATCTCATTCTTCCATTTACTTCCTTGTCTCTCTTCCCTCTTCACCCCTCTCCTTCCTTCTCTCCAGTAAGATGATTCCCCCGCCTGTGCAGAGTAGTGCATTCATGCAGAATCTGCCTATTTGTCAGCGACGCGCCTCTGGGACCACGTCTCTACTCCTAAATCAATTTCCAGAAGTGTTCATCCCACAAAGCATGTTGTCTCTGTCACCAGGAAAAATCTGTTGGGCTTACTTGATGCATCCCTGGTCTCAGAGCCGATAGCTGGGGAGGACATGGCCCCATCAGTCCAGACGCAGGCACCACTATGTACGTTCGTTGCTAGTAAATGGCACTCTGGCTGCAGAACCTTCCTCTCACTCCTTTTTATAGTAGTATTATGGTTATTACTATTGACTGTACGCTGGTTGTAAAGCCCTTGATACGTGGTGTTGTACGTGACTCATTCTCAGGGACTGGGAACGGTGGATGGAGAGAGAAGGGGGGGAACAGAGACAGAGAGAAAGAGAGGAGCTGGATGAGTATGAGATACAGAAGGCAGTAGGAAGATGCTTCTTCCCTCGTGCTGGGAATAAGGTTTAGTTACTGTACAGTAACTGGAAGTACTGTAACATATTGGGCTGTGCTGATGCTGCACTACACCATCACAGGGAGAGGCAGTTCTCAGAAAGAGAGGGAGAAAGAGCGATAGATGGAAAGAGAGAAATGGGGAAAGAGCGAGAGAGGTATAGAGAGAGACACAGAATGTGAACCCAGAGTAGTCGTTCTTGTCAGTGAATCAGATGGGAGTGGAGGAGTATCCCTTCCCTCATTATCCGTCTCCCTGCATGTCTGCTGTCTGTGACCTTCTGACCTCACACTTAGGGAGGGAACCTTCTGAATGATGGCCAAACTCTGCTCTGGTTGAGTCCAAAGCATTTGTGTTTAGTGAGTTCGCCAAATCAGAGGCAGTAGGGATGACCAGGGATGTTCTGTTGATAATTGCGTGAATTTGACCATTTTCCTGTCAAAATGTAAGAAATACTTTTGGGTGTCAGGGAAAATGTATGGAGTAAAAAGCACATTATTTTCTTAAGGAATGTAGTGAAGTAAAAGTAAAAGTTGTCAAAAAAATAAATAGTAAAGTACAGATACCCCAAAAAACTACTTAAGTAGTACTTTAAAGTATTTTTACTTAAGTACTTTACATCACTGGTTGTGTGGTACTATCTTTCCTCTACTCTCCTCTTCTCTTCTCCTCTTCTCTTCCAGGGCTCATACTCTGCTCAGTTACAATATGGATGTGTGTCTACAGTACTAGTACTTTGGCATTTCAGGACTTTGTTTGGTGTCCGTTAGCCTAGCGGTTAAGAATGTTGGGCAAAAAATGTAAAGGTCGCTGGTTCGAATCCCCAAGCTGAGTAGGTGACAAATGTGCTCTTCAGCAAGTGTGGTGGAAATTCTAACCAAGCGTGAGACACTTTGTCATTTCTTCAAACAATCATCTTTATTTTATATTGATTAATAATTGCAATAATGATCTGGTCGACCGCACTCTCTGAAGCGTGTGTTGCCGAGAGCTTAACCTTACAGACAATGCAGAGTTCTTATATAGTAGATCAATAAATGCATAGTCATGGGTGGCTCCACCCCTCCCATGCAGATTGGAGGGCATCTTAAGCCACCTCGGGTTCATCTTGTGGTGCCGTTTTAACCCCACCTCGTCTTCGTTTCCCAGATGCAAGGATGATTAGGAAAAATTAACTCAATATGGAAGTAACTCAATTGTCAACTCAAACTATCTCTAGTGACCACACTCCCAGATTAGCTGCAGGGAGCTGGAGTGGAGACCATTAAATCACTGTGAATCGAATCACGGGAATCAAAATAATAATTTCTGGATTACAAACAGTGTAAGGTACCAATTTAGCTGTAGTCTTCCTTTCGAATTGTGTCACTGCAAAACTAATTTTGTAGATATTTAAAGTTTATTTGGTCAGTCAATTTGGACAGTCAATTTATGGGACATTGCAACTCAATAGATGTTAAATGGTCAACGGCTTTTAACTATATATACTCTATAATTTTCATTTTGATTCAATGAAAAGGCCTCCATCTTTGCAATCAACAGTAGCCTAGGCCGAGGCTCCTCTGCTCTTTCTCTCCTCAACAGCAGTTTGGCTAGCTACAATTTAATCTATCTGCTTTTATTTATTTTATTGACAAAATCCGTCAATTACAGGCTAGCAGAAACGCTGCTACCTAGACTAGCCTACAACACAATGCAATGAATATTGAATTATTGTTTTCAAGTGCAAACTGCAGTGAAAATGTCATTTGAATAATGGCTCAAAAGCACTGTAATTTGAATGTTTGATTCCATTCATTCAATTTGGATCCATTGTGGGTCTACTCTTGACAGATTATAAGGTCTAGAAAGGCGCAGTACATGACATTCTGGTTGTATCTTTACTTCTGATACTGATGCGCTGTCTGTTGCCGATCATCATTCTCCCAAGTCATCCTGTGTGACCATGTGGCCACAGTCTCAGTTATTCAGGAAAGCTTAATTATTGTTCAGCCTCCTTTCCAATCGGAGCGGCTTTTCCTCAACCTCTAACCTAACGCTTCAATATAGCCTAAATATTTGTAATTTAACTTTTCAAATGTATCACCTTTTATGTGTGACAAAGACACAACCAGTCACAATGATTTAATCTGATTTGGCTACATGCTCATGTTCTTCCACTCCACTCTAAATAATTCCAGCATTCAAACTGCAAACCGCCGTTCAAGCCAAACCTTCGGTATTGAGTAGTGAGGGATGTATTTTCTGTTTGTCGAGATTTACATATATTATTTGATTATGGTGTTGAAAACACAAACCACGATGAAGCACTCGAAGTCGGTAATCGGCATGCTTATTATTATTATGCTTATTGGTTGTGTGTGGTACATTGGTACAGAAACCTGTTGGTGGAAAATTCATTACATGTATTTTAGCATCAACATTTGGAAATCTGATTTCCCCCTAGCTGATCATTGTCTGCAGCCAGCTCTGATCGTAGTGTAATGAGACAGGCAGAGAGAGTGAGCTCGTCCTAGGTGGTTGGCAAATCCTCTTCCTTCTGGCCCTAGCCCTGTGTGGCATCTACTGTGCCATAAAACCATGCTATAGTGGTAAAATTGATATCCACACAAACACAGGGTTGCTACAGTTATTATTTGTTAATCCTCTTTTTTTACAGTACAAGGGGAGGGTCATGTGAAAAAAAAAACATGTTGGGAGGGGAGTGTATTGTTGGACCGTCCGTCCGTCCACTCAGTAAATTTCAATCATAATCCTACCAATCAATATGAATGCAGATTGTGGGAATCCACTCTGGCTGGATTCCAATAGGAATTAAACTTAACTTTGCAAGCCAGCATCATGTGACTTGATGCTGCTTTTGCTTTGGCTTATCTCACCAGCAAAACCATAACAGAAGCTGATGACCAGCGAAAGCACAGTGAAGGCTGGTCAACAGCAAACACAACAAAGGCTGGTCTGCCAGCATAACCAGCTAGACCATTCTGGTCTGCCAGCATAACCAGCTAGACCATGCTGGTGGGCCAGCAGAACCAGCTAGACAATACTGGTCAGACCAGCTTGACCAGCATCTGACCAGCATAGACCAGCTTGAAATGTATGCTGTTTTGTTCAGCAGGGCTCTCATTGATCAAATGTAAAAAGACAGAAAATTCCTCAATTTCTTCTTCCTCTGAGATAACTCTCTCTCCTCTCCCTCTCTCCACTCCCCTCTCTCTCTCCCTCACTGTTTCTCTTTGTTTCTCTGTCTCTCTCTCTTCCACTCGCTCTGTCTCTCAATTTCAGTTTCAATTTCAGTTTAAGGGCTTTATTGGCATGGGAAACATATGTTTTCACTGCCAAAGCAAGCGAACTAGACAAAAGTGAAATAAACAATCAAAATTAACAGTAAACATTACACTCACAAAAGTTCCAAAATAAATAACCATAAATCTCTATCTCTCTCTGTTTTCCCCACCCCCCCCCCCCCCGATATCTCCCGGTGTGATGTGTTTCCTCTTTCTCCTCCACTCCTTTCAGGTATCAGGGGCTGAGTGGGGTGTTCGATCTGTGTGTGTGTGTGTGTGTGTGTGTGTGTGTGTGTGTGTGTGTGTGTGTGTGTGTGTGTGTGTGTGTGTGTGTGTGTGTGTGTAGGAGTTGCTCTCTAATTGAATCCAGCGTCTACTGCGGAGGCTGTTCTCTCTCTTCTTTCTTCCTTTTTTCCCTCCATCCTTTCAATCTTCTTTTTACATTCGCCACTGCTTTTTCCCTCCACCAGCAGCAATACAAGAACAATGGTTGCTTATGTTGTAATGAATGTCTGAACCACGCAAGCTTTGTTTACTCATTTGTGACTGTCAGACAGCTGTTGTGTTTCATTCTGTTTCCCCGCATCCTTCGGCCCTCTTCCGTTTTTGTTAACGCCGTATTTTGTGTGGGGGCTGAGGTGCAGGGTTGAACAAATGTCATGTATTGTGTCAAATATCTTGTTATTGTGAGGGTCTTTACACTTAGAACGCAATGCTTCTTGCTGTGAAGTCACTTGTCTGGAGAGTAAACATTTTTTAAGAATGGGAATGAGAGAGAGAGAGAGAGAGAGAGAGAGAGAGAGAGAGAGAGAGAGAGAGAGAGAGAGAGAGAGAGAGAGAGAGAGAGAGAGAGAGAATGAGTTAGAGAGTAATAGAGCGAGAGTGAAACAGAAAATAAATTAGAGAAACAAAATGAGAAACAAAGGAAAGAAAAAATGAGAAAAGAAGTGAGAGAAAGAAAGACATGATTCCTGGGGATAAAGAAGTCAGAGAAAGACCTCAAACTTCCCAACACTAGCAATTATTCTCAGTGTGAAGACTCCCTGTCTTTCTAGGCCAGCTTTAAAGGGCAACTGAACTTCCTCATCTGGCCAAAAGTTACATCAATGCTCATTAAAAATTGCTAGCGGCCATGACTGAAGGCAAACAAGAGTTGTCTTGGGGGTGTGGTTTGATGTGGGTGTTTATTGGGTTTGTCCTTGCCACTGCCAAAACACACCCATCTGTCACAAGCTGGCCCGCAGCTGTTTCCCACACTGAATCACAGCAAACAAACCTCCGTCAGGTTGAGTTCAATAACTACAGGCAGATGTGTGGTGAAATGCCTGAGGAAGCTTGGAATAGGTCAGTAGCCTACAGCGGTATTTCCCAACTCCAGTCCTCAAGTACCCCCAACAGTACAGATTTTTGTTGTAGCCCCAGACAAGCACACCTAGGTGCTTGGAGAGGAACTTGGAGTGGTCTTCTAGTGCGACATAGAAGACACGCACACCACCCACCGCTTCCGACTATATTACTCGCTAATTGTCAGTCTCTGGATAATAAAGTTGACGAGCTCAAGGCGAGGATTTCTTTCCAGAGAGACATCAGGTATTGTAACGTACTCTGTTTCACGGACATATGGCTCTCTCGGGATATACTGTCTGAGTCGGTCCAGCCAGTTTTCTCAAGCCAGCCAGTGTTCTCAATTCATCGCGCAGTCAGGAATAAATATCTCTCCGGAAAGAAGAATGGCGGGGGTGTATGTTTCATGATTAACGGTTCATGGTGTGATTGTGATAACATACAGGACCTCAAGTCCTTTTGTTCACCCGACCTAGAATACCTCACAATCAAATGCCGACCGTATTATCTCCCAAGAGAATTCTCTTCGGTTATAGTCACAGCTGTGTATATCCCCCTCAAGCCGATACCACGATGGCCCTCAAAGAACTTCACTGCAAAACACATTTATTGTAGCTGGGGATTTTAACAAAGCAAATTTGAGAAAAAGGCTGCCGAAGTTCTCTCAACACATTGACTGTAGTACTCGCGCTGCTAAAACACTCGACCACTTTTACTCCAACTTCCGGGATGCCTACAAAGCCCTCCCCCACCCTCCTTTCGTCAAATCTGACCACGACTACATTTTGCTTCTCCCTTCCTATAAGCAGAAACTCAAATCGGAAGTACCCGTGCTAAGAACTATTCAACGCTGGTCTGACCAATCGGAATCCACGCTTCAAGATTGTTTTGATCACGCCAACTGGGATATGTTCCGGGTAGCCTCCAATAATAACATTAACGAATATACTGATACGGTGACTGAGTTTATCAGGAAGTGTATAGGAAATTGTATACCCACTGTAACTATTAAAACCTACCCAAACCAGAAACCGTGGATAGATGGCAGCATTCGCGCAAAACTGAAAGCGTGAATAAGTGACTGGGAATATGGCAGAATACATACAGTGTATTCTGGGGCAGCAGGGAAGCGGCAGGGTATCCTAGTGGTTAGAGCGTTGGACTGAAAGGTTGTAAGTTCAAATCCCTGAGCTGACAAGGTACAAATCTGTCGTTCTGCCCGTGAACAGGCAGTGAAACCACTGGTCCTAGGCCATCGTTGAAAATAAGAATTTGTTCTTAACTGACTTGCCTAGTTAAATAAAGGTAAAATAAAATAAATAAAAAATTCCCTCCGCAAGGCAATCAAACAGGCAAAATGTCAGTATAGAAACAAAGTTGAGTCGCAATTCAACAGCTCAGACCCAAGACATGGCATGGTCTACAGACAATCTTGGACTGCAAACCAGCTACGTCGCGGACACCGATGTCTTGCTACCTGACAAGCTAAACACCTTCTTCACCCGCTTTGAGGATAACACAGTGCCACCGACGCGGCCCTCTACCAAGGACTGTGGGTTCTCTTTCTCTGTGGACGACGTGAGAAAGACATTTAAGCGTGTTAACCCTCGCAAGGCGGCCGGCCCAGACAGCATCTATAGCCGTGTCCGCAGAGCATGCGCTGGTGTGTTTACGGACATATTCAATCTCTCCCTATCCCAGTCTGCTTCAAGATGGCCACCATTGTTCCTGTACCCAAGAAAGCAAAGGTAACTGAACTAAATGACTATCGCCCCGTAGCACTCCCTTCTGTCATCACGAAGTGCTTTGAGAGACTAATCAAGGATCATAACACCTCTACCTTACGTGTCACCCTAGACCCACTTCAATTTGCTTACCGCCCCAATAGATCCACAGACGATGCAATCGCCATTGCAATGCACATTGCCCTATCTGGACAAGAGGAATACCTATGTAAGAATGCTGTTCATGTTCATTGACTATTGCTCAGCATTCAACACCATAGTGCCCTCCAAGCTCATCATTAAGCTTGAGGCCCTGGGTCTGAATCCCGCCCTGAAGTTCTGGACTTCCTGATAGGCTGCCCCCAGGTGGTGAAGGTAGGTAACAACACCTCCACTTTGCTGATCCTCAACACTGGGGCCCCACGAGGGTGCGTGCTCAGCCCCCTCCTGTACTCCCTGTTGACCCATGACTGGGTGGCCATGCATGCCTCCAACTCAATCGTCAAGTTTGCAGACGACACAACAGTAGTAGGCTTGATTACCAAAAATGACGAGACAGCCTACAGGGAGGAGGTGAGGGCTCTGGGAGTGTTGTGACAGGAAAATAACCTCTCACTCAATGTCAACAAATAAGGAGATCATCATGGACTTCAGGAAACAGCAGAGGGAGCTTCTCATATCGACTTTGA
The DNA here is from genome assembly GCF_045791955.1 of Oncorhynchus clarkii lewisi. Lineage (NCBI taxonomy): Eukaryota > Metazoa > Chordata > Actinopteri > Salmoniformes > Salmonidae > Oncorhynchus > Oncorhynchus clarkii. The sequence goes on along the minus strand of NC_092169.1, from coordinate 30,966,082 downwards.
CCACAGTGGAGAAGGTGGAAGCTTCAAGTTCCTTGGCGTACACATCACTGACAAACTGAAATGTTCCACCCACCCAGACAGTGTGGTGAAGAAGGCACAACAGCGCCTTTTCAACATCAGGAGGTTGAAGAAGTTTGTCTTGGTAACTAAAACCCTCACAAACTTTTACAGATGCACAATTGCCACTTTAATTGCCACTTTAATTGTCACTTTAATAATGTTAACATATTTTGCATTACTCATCTCTTTTGTATATACTGTATTCTATTCTATTCTACTATATCTTAGTCTATGCCGGTCTGACGTTGATGACATTACTCCATATATTTAAATCAAATCAAATGTAATTTGTCACATGCGCCGAATACAACAGTGAAATGCTTACTCACAAGCCCTTAACCAATGATGCAGTTTTAAGAAAATACCCCCAAAAATTACAATTAAGAAAAAAGTAAGAGATAAGAAAAAGTAATAATTAAAGAGCAGCAGTGAGTAACAATAGCTGAGCTATATACAGGGGTAACTGGTACAGATGTATTCTTCATTATATTCCTTTACTTAGATTTGTGTGTATTGGGTGTATGTTGTGAAATTGTTAGATATTACTTGTTAGATATTACTGCACTGTCATAGCTAGAAACACAAGCATTTCGCTACACCCGCAATAACATGCTAAACACATGTTTGAGACCAATACAACTTGATTTGAATTGACTGTAATTGAACATGTCAACTAATCATGAAGTCCTCAATGATTTAAATCAGGTGAGTTTGTCCATGGCTAAAACAAAATTGAGCTGTGCACCAGTTGATGTTTACATTCCCCCCCTTTGGTTTTGCCCAAATTCACTGTCCGATTGTGACGAGGCGAGAATCGTCTGAGTTGTATATTCATGGCGTCAGTCAGCAAAATCTCTGTAAAGCATAGATTATTCGTTTTTCAAGTCTCATTAATAGGAAACTTGAGAAAAGAGCTTGTCCATCTTATACTCAAGTGACTGGACATTTGTCCGGTGTAAAGAATGGAACAACTGAGTCGGAGTTGAAATTGAAATCGAGGTTAGTAACTCTTGATCTGATGTCCAAAATAGTATGAACTTTATGCACAAAAAAGTACAAATTAACACAAAAAAATGTATTCAGTAGCAAGTCGACCATGTTGCTATAGACGGCCACTTGTCGCTAGACGAGCACTAGTGCACTAACCCCATGGTGTGACACTCATAATGAGGATTATTGCCACTTTCAAGTCCTAGTCGGAACTAGGAAATGTCCTACTTGCTAACTGGTTGTAGTTTTACACTTGCCGCAGGAATCTGACGCATTCCCTGTTGATTCTTCCATGCTGCTGTCACCCAGCTCCAGCCACCCAGGGTGAGGTGACCAGGCCGATGGGATGTGACCAAGCTGATTTAACTAAATTGGTCCCTGTTGACTCGGTTAAACAGGGATTAATCACAGCTCAGTGATAAATTGTAATGGCTGGAGCAACCCGGATGGGTTTTAAGGATTATTTAGGCATCATGGATAGCACGGTTAAATATGGGTGTTAATTTAAAATGGCACCCTATTACCTTTATAGCTCCCAAAAGACAATGTAGGGATCTCAAACTCAACTCTTGACCTCGAAACCGGTTCCACTGAATTTTTTCATTGTTCCCCTCTAATCAGGGACTGATTTTGACCTTGGACACCAGGTGCGTGCAATTAATTGTCAGTTAGAACAGAAAACAAACAGGCTCCAGACCTCATAGGGTAAGAGTTGAGTACCTCTGATGTAGGGAATAGAGTGCCATTTGGGATGCAAGCGTAGTCTGGTTGAACTAGCTAGCTTGAGAGTTGAGTATGGATACTGAGAATAGAGTGACTGAGAAGCTGGTTGAATGTCTTGTCCTGTTCTCTCTTAACCGCTAGTCTACCTGCTGCTGTTGGAGACAGAGCTCCTAACCAGGCCAGTTATGAGGCAGTAAGTCCTCTATTGATTAGCTGTCTGCATCACTGCCCCAGCTGCTTGGTCTTCTCAAATACCATGGTTGTGGCCCAAATGACACCATATACCCTTTATAGTGCAGTACTTTTGACCAGACATCGCTCTCTCTTTCTTCTCTCGCTCTCTCGTCAAATGTACTGCACTAGAAAAAGAGAATAGGGTGCCATTTGTGACGCTCACCAACACTTACTCTCTGCGCTCCCTAGTATTACAGCACCTAGGTGGGAGTGTCCTACCGTCAACTTCCCCCCAGTTCCTGTCTTCTATCACACTCCACGGAAAAGACACACACTTTAAGAGTCAACACACACTCCAACCACTGCTGCTGCTATCCAACAACTAATTAGCCACACTGGATAGACAAAGTGAAGTTCCAAAACTGAAAGAAACCCTTGAGAAACCTTTGAAAAATTAAGGTTATAAAATATACGTTTACAGTAATAATAAATATGGCCCTGTGTAGTGGACTCCCTTGGATTTAATAGAGTTCATGCAGTAATCTATGTATTCAATAACACCAATCAATAGCCACATGTTTAAAAGCTACACACCGTACCCTACATATCATTGATTACAGTAACTGTCAAGCTAAATAATGCAATATGTTGTTTCTGGAGAGCTATTCTGGGTAATTACATATAAAACGTGCTAGTCAGTGAAGGATCATTACAGAACACACATCCCAATCACACACACAGAAAGACAGAATGGGTAGAGAAGGCTAGGGTCCAGCTGGCCCAGTCTACTCCAGCCCTGCCCTGCCCTTCCCATCCTGTGTGTGTGTGTGTGTGTGTGTGTGTGTGTGTGTGTGTGTGTGTGTGTGTGTGTGTGTGTGTGTGTGTGTGTGTGTGTGTGTGTGTGTGTGTGTGTGTGTGTGTGTGTGTGTGTGTGTGTGTGTGTGTCAGTCCAGTCCAGTCCAGTCTGGCCCAGCAGCTTTGTGTTTTCAGATCTGGTATATGGGTCGGGTAGCGCCCTGTGGGTCTGTGCCAGGACAGGAGAGACTGATCAAAGGACCTAGCACCCCACGACCCTGAGACGGAAACAACTTTAATCTCGGCTGGCATGAAAAATGAGGGGCAAAAGAGGTGAAAAAAGGAGGAGAGAGGAACAGAACTGTTATTCTGGGCTGCGGTCTGTCTCTCTGCATGTCTGTCAGTCTGTCTGTCCGTCTGATCCAGTTTCAGATAAGCTTTATTAGCATATATAATGAGACCATTGTTGCTGAAGTGAAGTGATAAAATGATATCAGCAATAACAGTAAAGAATTTATAATAGTAACATTTTCCAAATTTTGTTGTGTTACAGACTGAATTTAAAAAGGATTCAAATGAGATTTTTGTCACTGGCCAACACACAATACCCCATACTGTCAAAGTGGAATCATGTTTTTACACATTTTTACAAATTAATAAACATGAAAATCTGAAATTTCTTGAGTCAATAAGTATTCATCCCTACGGCAAGCCTAAATAAGTTCAGGAGTAAAAATGTGCTTAACAAATCACATAGTAAATTGACTCACTATGTGTGCAATAATAGTGTTTAACATAATTTTTTTATGACTACCTCATCTCTGTATCCCACACATACAGTAAGGTCACTCAACCGAGCAGTGAATTTCAAACACAGATTCAACCACAAAGACCAGGGAGGTTTTCCAATGCCTAGCAAAAAAAGGGCAGCTATTGGTAGATGGGTAAAACAAGAAGACATTGAACAGCCCTTTGAGCAGGGTGAATGTATTAATTACACTTTGGATGGTGTATCAATACACCCAGTCACTACAAAGATACAGGAGTCCTTCCTAACTCAGTTGCCGGAGAGGAAGGAAACCGTTCAGGGATTTCACCATGAGGCCAATGGTGACTTTAAAAGAGTTACAGAATTTAATGGCAATTTTTTTTTAACCAGCCAAGTCAGTTAAGAACAAATTCTTATTGACAATGACGGCCTACCCCGGCCAAACCCTAACGATGCTGGGCCAATTGTGCACCGCCCTATGGGACTCTCAATCATAGCCGGTTGTGATACAGCTTGGAATCGAGATGCAGTGCCTTAGACCGCTGCGCCACTCGGGAGCCCATGACAGGATGTGACAGGAGAAAACTGAGGATTGATCAAAAGCATTGTAGTTACTTCACAATACTAACCTAATTGACAGATTGAAAAGAAAGTGGACTGGGAATTCAGCCCTGGCATTTTATCAACACCAGCCAACTCACCCTCCAGGTATTTCAGGTATTCAATTGAATGTCAAATATCAACATTTTTGTTCTTTGAAATGATTGTACCAAAACAGCACCCACCTGTTCGTGAAAATCAACATATATCACTCTAGAATGAACCAATGCTAATGTATTTGACAGTAGGGGAAAGATACACAAAATTGCACAGTTTACCTAAATATGTGGATTTTTGTGTTTTCTTTCTTTTCTGACTGGTGATTTTGTTTACATTATCATCTAATCAAACATCAACATGTTCTATCCCAGGGAGGGGAACATATGCGTACTGTATTTGCCATGTCAATGCATTTAATCCCCATCAGTACATCATTGTCCCCCCCCCCCTTTTACGCTGCTGCTACTCTCTGTTATTTAATAACTTTAATAACTCTACCTACATGTACATATTACCTCAATTACCTCGAATAACTGGTACTGCCTGTAAAAAGCCTAGCTATTGTTATTTTACTGCTGCTATTTAATTATTTGTTACTTTTATTTACTACTTTTTTAAAGGTATTTTTCTTAACTGCATTGTTGGTTAATTAACCTCTTACTTCTACCCCTTCCTTTTTCGAAAATTCTGTTAAAAATCGCGCAACTTTTCAGCGTCCTGCTACTCATGCCAGGAATATAGTATATGCATATGATTAGTATGTGTGGATAGAAAACACTCTGAAGTTTATAAAACTGGTTAAATCACGGCTGTGACTATAACAGATCGTGTGTTTCATTGAAAAACGCAAGAAAAACTGCTCTCTGAAAGCTAAAAATAATTTCCATAAGTCACTTCCACCAGTTATTAAAAGAGAACAGAATTTAATGGCGATCTGCCTGAAATTCATACAAATTCCGCACGATGGCGCCATTGTCCTAATTTTCAATTGAATTCATTGTTGGAAAATCCTTCTATCTGACCTGCAGTTTCCCAGTCTTCACCCGGATGCAGTTGAGGGAGATATCAGAAGCCATTGTTTTTGCAAGTGAAGACCTATTGAAAAGACATCGCCCTGTAATCATTTTGATAGATTATAAACGTTTACTAATACCTAAAGTTGGATCGTCGACTTTTTTAATTTTAAAAAATTACGCAGCGTTTAAAAACGATGATTTTTTCTGAATGACACAGATCCCATACAAAGCTATTTTGGGTATATATGGACCGATTTAAACGAAAAAAAGACCCAATAGTGATGTTTATGGGGCATATAGGAGTGCCAAGAAAGAAGCTCGTCAAAGGTAATGAATGTTTTATATTTTATTTCTGCGTTTTGGGTAGCGCCGGCTACCGCAAAATCTGTTGTTTACGTGTCGAGCTGGCATTTTGGGGGGTGCATGCTATCAGATAATAGCTTCTCATGCTTTCGCCGAAAAGCATTTTAAAAATCTGACTTGCTGGCTAGGCTAGGTTCACAACGAGTGTAGCTTTAATTCAATACCCTGCTTGTGAATTTTGATCAAAGATTGAGTTGTAACGAGTACATTTAGCATTTAGCGTAGCGCATTTGCATTTCCAGGGGCATACTTGAGACGTCTGCGTCTCAAGTATGGTCAAGAAGTTGTAACTAAGCATTTCACTGTAAGTCCTACTACACCTGTTGTATTCGGCACATGTGACGAAAACAATTTGATTTGATTTGACATCAACTTTGATACACGTGGGAAGTAGCGTGCATTCATGGAGCCGAGGGAAGCTTGGCTTCCCCAAAAACTGTACTAAGAAAGAAACATGTAAATAATGTATCTTTCGTCTCTTTGTGTTTCATCATTTTCGTACAATTTGCAAAAGGCTGAAATGCATCTCACTGGAGAAAGTATCCAAGCGAGTGAAACAACGCCCCTCTGTCTCTGTAGAACATCTATCTGATGTGTAGGCCATCTATCTGATATGTAGGGCATCTATTTGATGTGTAGGCCATTTATCTGATGTGTAGGCCATCTATCTGATGTGTAGGCCATCTATCTGATGTGTAGGCCATCTATCTGATGTGTATGTGTAGGCCATCTATCTGATGTGTATGTGTAGGCCATCTATCTGATGCTTTCTGGTGCATTAGTGTATGAATGTGTTGCCACCCATGGCGTTGAATGCAAGAGAAGCCAGCGAGCATTTGGCCTCCCTTGATAAAAAAATAAAAATAAAATAGCCAATCAGCGTTGAGCTAAACTGAGTGAGCTCATCTGTGAATGGTCCTGGCACACCAAAAAAAGTGTCAAGGGAAGCCAATTGGATTTGTGGTAACTTTCCGTGGTTCTAAATCCGTATTTGTTTAGTGGTTTGAAAAATGTCAGAAACATGAAATTCCTTCACCATGCTGTAGCTCATATAATTGTTTGGTACATGCAATATGATTTGTGGACTTTGGTGATGAAACAAAGCTGTGGTTGAATTTATTCTGCCACTGTGTCTTATTATTGTCTTGGCCTTAGGCTTATATACAGGGGTGCAACTTTCACTGGGGATGGGGGGGACATGCCTGAAATTGCATTTTTGTCGTCGTCCCCAAAACGAGGCAACGATGTGCTTTAGGGCCATGTGGACACCTCCGTGTGGTAGGGTAGCCTGTTTGGAGTGTTTATCCGACTGTCTATATATCATGGTCGCAAGGCATATGAACTAACAGATTATTGTGCAAACAACGAAATGATCACAACACGTAAATTGTAAAATAATATGGCTTCCCCTGTGATTTTACCCAGGTACCGCTACTGCATTTTTTTTTACCCCCATGGTGTCTTGCGCAGGTAATAATATTTAAATTGTTTGTTTCTATTTTGAAAGCAAATCGGTGAAGAAAACAGCTAAATTATGGCAAAGAGAGTAATATTCTCAGGTGGGCATGGCTTGAGCCTTGCTACTGTCTGCCTGTCTGGTTAAGCCTAATACGTTTTAAAAGCCAAGCTTCTACGTTTATAGGCACCTTTTCCGTTTATTACGATCCATGATCTTGACTGGCAAAATAATGATGGAGACGAAGCAGGTCTCTGATGCCGCGTTTGACTTTTAATGTGAGTTTGTGTGACCTTATCTCAGCCTATCAGAAAACCGGGCTGGCCCATGTCTACCTTTGTCATTGTTTTATTTTTATTTAAATGAATATTTTGCACACCGAACAAAAATGGTAAAACCCATCTGGCATTTGACAGATTTGCCAGATGACCAATCCGCTACTGAAGGAAGCCAGAACAGAATAACAAATATTCCAAAACATGCATCATGTTTGCAACAAGGCACTAAAGTAATACTGCACAACATTTGGCAAATCAATTCACTTTTTGTCCTGAATACAAAGTGTTTTGTTTGGGGAAAATCCAATACAACACATTACTGCGTACCACCCTCCGTATTATTTATTAACTGCATCATGTTATGGGTATGCTTGTAGTCATTAAGAACTGGGGAGTTTTCAGGATGAAAAGAAGAGAATAGAGAGAATAGAGCTAAGCACAGGAAAAATCCTATAGGAAAACTGGTTCAGTCTGTTTAGGGTCCTGTTGGTTCCAGAGTTGGTGCATCGGTACCGCTTGCCATTCTGTAGCAGAGAGAACATTATGTGACTTGGGTGGCTGGAGTCTATGATAATTTTTAGGGCCTTTCTCTGACACCATCTGGTTTAGAGGTCCTGGATGGCAGGAGAGCTCGGCTACAGTGATGTACTGGGCCATACGCACTACCCATTCGTAGCACCTTGCGGTGATGCAGCCAGTCAAGATGCTCTAAATGGCGCAGCTGTGGTCATTTTTGAGGATCTGAGGGTGTAGCGTGTAGGATATTTCTGGTGTAGCAAAATGCTTGTGCTTCTAGTTCCAACAGTGCAGCAATATCTAACAAGTAATACTAACAATGTCGCAACACATACCCAGTGTTAGATTTCGATCAAACATAACGCTTTGTATTCAGGCTGTAAAGTTAATTTCTTCACCACATTTTTTGCAGTTTTATTTTAGTGCCTTATTGCAAACAGGATGCATGTTTTGGAATATTTGTATTCTGTACAGGCTTCCTTCTTTTCACTGTGTCATTTAGGTTAGTATTGTGGAGTAACTACAATGTTGATGATCCATCCTCAGTTTTCTCCTATCACAGCCATTAAACTCTGTAACTGCTTTAAAGTCACCATTGAGTTAGGAAGGACGTATCTTTGTAGTGACTGGATGTATTGATACACCATCCAATGTGTAATTGATAACTTCACCATGTTCAAAGGGATATTCAATGTTTACTTTATTTTATTTTATTTGTATCTACCAATAGGTGCCCTTCTTTGCGAGGTGTTGGAAAACCTCCCTGGTCTTTGTGGTTTAATCTGTGTTTGATATTCACTGCTCGACTGAGGGACCTTACAGAAAATTATATGTGTGGGGTACAGGATGAAGTAGTCATTCAAAAATCATGTTAAACACTATTATTTCACACAGTGAGTCCATGCAATTTATTGTGTGACTTGTTCAGCAAATCTTTACTCCTTAACTTATTTAGGTTTGACATAACAAAGGGGTTGTATACATGTTAACTGAAGACTTTTCAGCTTTACTTTTTTATTAATTTGTAGAAATGTGTAGAAACATATTTCTACTTTAACATTATGGGGTATTGTATGTAGGCCATTGACACAATCTCAATGTAATCCATTGCATATGCAGGCTGTAGCATACACTAAGAAAATACCATTTCTTAAGGTTGCTTTGGGAAGTGTGATAGTTCTATTTTGGACCATAAAGACTCAAAGAACACTTTGAGCCCTTCAATGGTTATTTGCAGTTCGAAAAAGGGTTATTTTCTCTTTAGTAATAATTAAAATGTAAGGGTGGCAGCTCATTCAAATATGTTGGGGCGTGGTTTGCGCACAGCTCTTTTTGTGCAGCAGTGAGTGAGAGTGTCATTCCAGTTGATGTAATCTGTTGTGTTATGACATTCTATTTGACCATTCAGTTATGGTGTCTTGTGAAAGACTCATATGTGGCCTTGTGTCAATTGAGAACCGTTGACTAATAGTGATTGGAAGCTTGACTCTTTTTATTGACTTGGATCTGTAGGGACAATTCATGCTGAGGAGTAAGTTTCGCATATCCCTGTGTGCTACATTCACCCCTCAAACATATTAAACCGTGACCCCAGCATTGATCTGTGGTATATCCAAGTCACTAGGCACCACTGTGAAGGATGTCACGCTGCTTGCTGAGCAAGTACCACTTTCTCCAGATTCAGCCCATACCTGGCATGAACTCGGGGCTTCTTCCTTGCTAGTGTAGCACATGAAGCATCCCTACATGCACCAGCGAAATAGCTGACTTTTTGCACGTTGCAGACTGTTGAGACGCTTCAGGAGGGTGATCACGTGTGCTAGCAAGGCAGAGGTTCGAGCTCAAGACAGGTATGGGCCAAATCTGGAGGAAGTAGTACTAGCTAAGCAAGCAGCGTGACGTCCTTTACACCAGGGTTTCCCAAATTCGGTCCTGGGTACCACCCTGGGTGCACGTTTTGGTTTTTGCCCTAGCACTACACTGCGGATTCAAATAATCAAATGTTGATGATGAGTGGGTTATTTGAGTCTGCTGTGTAGTGCTAGGGCAAAAATCAAATTGTGCACCAAAGGGTGGAGCCCCAGGACCGAGTTTGAGAAACCCTGCTTTACAAGAGCACACGTGACCCCCTTCCTGAAGTCTTACCAGTTGGTGCCACATGAAAAGCTAGCCATTCGCTGGCTCAAGCGGCGACACGACAGGTTGAGTAGCAAGTTTCACACATCCCATGTGCTACACATAGCTCCAGCAGTTCGCTACACCGCTACAATGCTTAAAAAGTAGATAACTACTGATTTGAATTTAGTTCAACTACCACCAAGCTACTGCAAAATGTAGTCAAGTTACTAGTTAAACTACATGTAGTTCACTACTCGCCAACACTGACCGCTGAGCCAGAGAAGAGCATATTAATCCTGCTGTAGTGTTTATTGCGGCCAGCAGGTCAAACGAATGCCAAAAATTAACGAGTCACTCTGAAATATTCATGATGACTTTCGAGTCAGTAAAAATAGTTTTAAAAAAACGAATTGTGCTCTTTTCTTCACTTGAATGTGTAGATGGAAAAGTCATAGTTCTGCACTGCAGGCGTTGGACACATAAATTAATGAATTCGAACAGAAATTCTCGATGGGGCCTTTTTCCCCAATTACTGAAATTAGGATCATAGATGGGTCGCCATGCTTCGGTCCCATACTGTAGTGTTGGGGTCAAAATGGAATTGCATGCGTGAGTTTGTGGGGCGGCAGGTAGCCCAGTGGTTAGGGCGTCGGACCAGTAACCGGAAGGTTGCTTGATCGAATCCCCGAGCTGACAAGGTAAAAATCTGTCGTTCTGCCCATGAGCAAGGCAGTTAACCCACTGTTCCCCGGGCGCCGAAGACGTGGATGTTGATTAAGGCAGCCCCCCGCACCTCTCTGATTCAGAGGGGTTGGGTTAAATGCGGAAGACACATTTCAGTTGAATGCATTCAGTTGGACAACTGACTAGGTATCCCCATTTCTCATTCCAATGTGAGACTGTGTTTTCCATTGATCCTTCCCACTTTAGGACACAGGCCCTGATTGGTTGATGACAAGAGAGTGTCTGTCTGCTCCCCAGTTGCAGGATAGCCCTGTAAGAGAAAGAGCCTCTGTTTGATCCAAAATGATGTCTACCAGTCACTAGAAATCCACCCTTTCTGTCCCTTCTCTCCTTACCTTACAGTTATTTAGGGTTGCCAAATTATGGGTAATTTCCCCAAAATTCCCAGGAGTTGCTGCTTATTTCATCCTGATTCCAGGAATATTTGAACTGGTAATTTCTTGAAAACCTGAGAATTTGGGGAAAATACTGTAACTCTACCCTACTCACAGTTACTCTAAAGAATTGCCAATCATTCCCAATCTGTTGAGTTGCATATGTTCCTCTCCCAGGTGCCTGCACATGAATTAAGCCATATTTGTTTGTGATTGTTTATATATGATTTAACCAATATTTGGTACACTCTGAATAATTCCAAAGGAAAACAGAGAAACTTATATTTGCATGTATAATTTCAGCATATTTATGCTAATCTAATTGTTTAACAGTTGGCTGGCTTTGTAGTGCTTAGTCTCCAGAAAAACAGTGAATGCCAGAAAACACATTCACGCTCACACACATACACACACATACACGCAAACACACACACACACACACACACACACACACACACACACACACACACACACACACACACACACACACACACACACACACACACACATACACACACACTAAAGCTGTAATTCACACTATTTCAGGGGACTCCTCTAAAAGTGGCTGTAGACGTGAATGTTGCTTTGGTTAAAACTATAGTCTCAGAAATCCAACCCTGGAGAATATAATAACCTTTCTCAATATCAAAGGTTCTACAAAAAAACACATGCAGAACCATAATGGGTTATTTTTCCTGGTTAGCCATGTTATATTGTTGAAATTCCATAGGTGTTATTACTGTGTTTATTGACAAGTTGAATCAGGTGTGCTAAGTCTGGAACAGCTTGAGGTTCCTGAGGAGAGAATTGAGAACCACTGATTTACACAACAGTGTACAGAATACAGAATTCATATATCAATTAACTTAAAATATAATTTGTAAGGTTAAATAAATAAGCAATCAAACAGAAAAGTCATCAAATCATAGCTAAAATATGAAGATCAAATCTAATAGTCAAAGGAAGGGGGAAATGAATCCAACTCGCTCACTCCTGTCGTGTCTTTACTATCATTGAATTGAAGACTTAGTTTTTATCAAAGATTCTCTGTAATTGGTATTACGCGATCAAACTGATTAATCATGTAATGGTAATTAACTAGGAAGTCGGGGCACCAAGGAAAATATTCAGATTACAAAGTTATCATTTCATCATCATTTAAAATTATTTTATATATTATATTTATCATTATCATTATCATTTTTTTTAATATATTTTTTTTTTACTTGCTATATTGTATTTACTTCGCCACCATGGCCTTTTTTGCCTTTACCTCCCTTATCTCACCTCATTTGCTCACATTGTATATAGACTTATTTTTCTACTGTATTATTAACTGTATGTTTGTTTTATTCCATGTGTGTCGAACTGCTTTGCTTTATCTTGGCCAGGTCGCAATTGTAAATGAGAACTTGTTCTCAACTTTCCTACCTGGTTAAATAAAGGTGAAATAATTATTTTTTTTTAAATAACTCATAAAAAAATAACTCTTAAAATAACTTTTCAGATATTTTAATATCTGATCCATAGTCTTCTGATTAATGAATCATTTGCTTTACCTCACGTTAGTCTCATTCGAAACATCGTAAATTGGTTATCTGAACGAACCCAGTCTTCACTATGAGTCATGCATACATCAATTGTCTTAAATCATTTATTTACTAACTAAGTAATTCACAGAAATGCATAAACAAACAAACAAAGTCAATATGGTTACAAGAAATTATAAGGGTATGTGCCCTAGTGGGCTAAACCGGCATCGTGGCTTGGTGGACAAAAGAGAAGTGAGCTGAGAAGTCACTATAGAGTGATAAAAACAATTGAAATGCTAATCCTTTGCACATGAACGCTCACTCATTCAGGAACAAATGCAATCAATACATATATTTACGCTCAGTGTGTCATCTTGTTCGCTGTTGAAAAGTTTGTTTCTGTTGGAGAGTTTCGTCCTCTCTCTCTCTCTCTCTCTCTCTGACTTGGTTAGAGGGGATAGTTCAGAGTGACATTCATTCGTTATAGAAAGGTTGTTTCGGCGTTGTCGTTCTTCACGTTCAATGATACTGAATTCCTAGCTGCAGACTAGTAATTACTATCAAAGACTTGTTCTTATTATGTCGGTATCGATAGTCTAAGAGTTTAACCACGTGGTATGGTTAAAAGATTCAGCAATGGTCTACAACCTTTGTACTCCCGTGATTGAGAGAAACATGGTCTGGTGATAATTTCTCAAAGTTTTTTTCCAGAATTGCAGAAAAGGGCTGTCCCAGGATGCCTGACCCTAACTGGGCTAAAAAAAAATATATGGTAATGTGGCCACACCGTCTCCCATGAGCTTCCCCAAAATGTAACAAACGGACCAGTTCGTAGCTGGATTCTTTACCGATCTTTTATACCTTGTCTGGAACATGAAATTTGTTTCGGACCTCAAGTTCTGTGAGGTGGAAGAAATTCATTTGTTCTCTATAAAAATTCACTCTGTCTCTTATACTGTGTGGCCATGAGGCAGGGTCTTCCCAGGAATGTACGACCTCTCTCTGACCGGGGGTGGGCTCACCACGTTCTAGCAGTGCATCGCTCCTGGGTTCATCCCGGTCATCTTGTTCAGGTGGTGGTTGGGGTGTGACCCTAAGCACACACCTCAGAGTGAGCAGACACCTGGAAGTTTGTGACCCTAAGGTCAATGAAGGCACTCCCCTGTGTTCTGCTCACTCCAGGTCTAGGTTGGTGTCTTTAGTCCTTCCTCTGGTTCAGGTGGTGATGGTGTCTGCTCTGGTCTATCCCTCTGTTTATCTGCTCTGGGTGATTGGCGGTCAGCTGGTCCTGGTCTGGTCGGTGGTGGCCTGAGAGGGGCAGATGGAAAAAAAGAAGTGGACATTGACATTGGCTGCACGGAGTCGCATTAAGAGAAATCCCATGCATCCTTGTTCAAACACTGGAATGTGCAATGTAATTGTCATTATTTCTATACACCTCAGCCATTCTCAAGGTCCTAAACGATATCTTAACCGACATCGATAAGAAACAATACTGTGCAGCCTTATTCATTGACCTGGCCAAGGCTTTCACCACATCCTCATCGGCAGACTCGATAGCCTTGGTTTCTCAAATGACTGCCTCGCCTGGTTCACCAACTACTTCTCAGACAGAGTTCAGTGTGTCATATCGGAGGGCCTGTTGTCCGGGCCACTGGCAGTCTCTATGGGGGTGCCAAAGGGTTCAATTCTTGGGCCGACTCTTTTCTCTGTATACATCAATGATGTTGCTCTTGCTGCTGGTGAGTCTCTGTTCCACCTCTGCACAGACGACACCATTCTGTATACTTCTGGCCCTTCTTTGGACACTGTGTTAACAACCCTCCAGACGAGCTTCAATGCCATTCAACTCTCCTTCCGTGGCCTCCAACTGCTCTTAAATACAAGTAAAACTAAATGCATGCTCTTCAACCGATCGCTGCCTGCACCTGCACCTTCACTCATGCTGCCAAACATACCCTTGTAAAACTGACCATCCTACCGATCCTCAACTTCGGCAATGTCATTTACAAAATAGCCTCCAATACCCTACTCAATAAATTGGATGCAGTCTATCACAGTGCCTTCCATTTTGTCACCAAAGCCTCATATACTACCCACCACTGCGACCTGTACGCTCTCGTTGGCTGGCCCTCGCTTCATACTCGTCGCCGAAACCACTGGCTCCAGGTCATCTACAAGACCCTGCTAGTTAAAGTCCCCCCTTATCTCAGCTCGCTGGTCATCATAGCAGCACCCACCTGTAGCACGCGCTCCAGCAGGTATATCTCACTGGTCACCCCTAAAACCAATTCTTCCTTTGGCCACCTCTCCTTCCAGTTCTCTGCTGCCAATGACTGGAACGAACTACAAAAATCTCTGAAACTGGAAACACTTATCTCCCTCACTAGCTTTAAGCACCAGCTGTCAGAGCAGCTCACAGATTACTGCACCTGTGCATAGCCCATCTATAATTTAGCCCAAACAACTACCTCTTCCCCTACTGTATTTATTTATTTATTTATTTTGGTCCTTTGCACCCCATTAATTTTATTTCTACTTTGCACATTCTTCCACTGCAAATCTACCATTTCAGTGTTTTACTTGCTATATTGTATTTACTTTGTCACCATGGCCTTTTTTTTGCCTTATGCCGTATATAGACTTATTTTTCTACTGTATTATTGACTGTATGTTTATTTTACTCCAAGTGTAACTCTGTGTTGTTGTATGTGTTGTACTGCTTTGTTTTATCTTGGCCAGGTCGCAATTGTAAATTAGAACTTGTTCTCAACTTGCCTAACTTACCTGTTAAATAAATGTTAAATAAAAAAATACAAAATAAATATAGCCTACACTTTCTCGTTCTGAACTTCTAACGCGAGTGGGATGGGTGTGGCTTCATGACAATGATCAAGAGTAGCTGCTCAACAATTTGACAGCTCCAATGCAGTTCCAACTTCGACACTGCCAGAACATCAGCTATGCGGGTTTTGGCTATCGCAGTTAACACTTGATATATTTGTATCTAGGCCTTGGTCAAAAGTAGTGCACTACATAGGGAAAGGGTTGCCATCTTCAGGATGCAACTGGCGAGAGTGGCACATTTCCAATTTGACAGAAGAAAAAGCTTTGAAGTGTCCCAGAGGTCTGTTTTGCATCCGCAATATTTTATGTGTGTTTCTCAGTGAAGCGAATTAAGGCTCTAAGCTTAAAACTAGCAGATGAATGAGCCTCTCTCTTTCTGTCCGTATATCCACAGTGGTTCTAGAGCCAGTTTATGAATGATTGAATGAATGATACCACTATGAGGGGGCAGTGAGGTATGAGGCACAAATGTCACCCTATTCCCTATTTAGTGCACTACTTTTTACTAGAGCCCTGCGGGCCCTGGTTAAAAGTAGTATGCTAAATAGGGAAAAGGGTTACATTTGTGACAGAAACATAGAGCTTTCTAGGATACAGAGAATATCCCTTGCTTCTAGTGTGGTGGTCTGTGTTGTAGTGTGTGCATGTGTGTTCTTCAGTTTCTAGACAGCTTCAGTTTAATGTCTCAATCTTCCCTATTTCTGATCATGTGAAGATTTCACATGAAAACCCTGCTGAAACATGGAGATCTCTCTCTCTCTCTCTCTCTCTCTCTCTCTCTCCTGTGTGAGCCTGGCTTTGGCTCCCATATTCTGCAGCTCCAGTGCCGGGGCTCCGAGGTGGGGGAGGCTGATTGCTTGGGGCCCCTGTTCTGGCACGGCGGTCCTATAGGGCTGTTGGTAGAGGATCAAAGACTCACTGTGTGTGAGAGTGTGTGTGTTTGGGCGCCAGGATAAACTGACAGGAATGGGGAGACCCACCTCTCCAGCTGTCTCTGGTGATGAGCCAAGCTGAGAGGGGGATGTAGGGAGAGGGGGATGGAGAGGAGGATGTAGGGAGAGGCGTATGGAAAGAGGATGGAACAGAAACGTGAAGAGGTAGAGATGGAGGGAGTTTTATTGAAATGTTTTTGTCCACTCTCCACGCAGACGCAAGCATGCACATAGGTACCTACACAAACAAAGAAAAACACAAACACATACATCGGGCTGCATGGTGGCAGCAGTGCCCTGGGTCTCAGCATGCTCTGGTCTGTTGGGGAATCAGCAGCAGGTAAAGGTTGCTGTGATTGGTTTTTAATGCGTTGCTCCTGGCCAATGGAAAATGGAACCCTCACACCACATTCCATTAAATACACCTGAGACAGAGAGGTCTAGGGCCAGAGACACACAGAGTCAGACACACAGAGAGATTACAGTCTCTGAGCCTCAAACTAAACTCCAGTTCGAGCCATTGAGCCCAGTCCCATCCCTCAAGCCTCAGTTCCACTCTTAGCCTCAGTACCCTACCTTCTAGGGTAATAGTAACCCAGCTTAGCTCATTCAGGCCCTATCCCCAACTCCAAGCCTATCCTCCATGACAACCTAGCTCTCAGCCAAATATTACTACTCCCCTGTCTACCCAATTAGCTCTCTCATTTCTTTATTAATATAGCAGTATGTTAAGTAAACACTCTGACGGCCCCAATGGTGTCTGTGCCAATTAAAAACATTTATAGCCCTGCTGCTCTCAGCTGTGTCTCTGTGTGTGTCCATGTGCATGTGTGTGTGGCATGTAATGATGATAAACAGTAATTTATGGATAAGTTATGCTGGACTTTAGATTAATTGCAAACCTCTCAAAACATTTAATATTGTCAAAGGAACAGGTGGCAGCAAAATTCAATTATCACATTTTCTGGAAAGTTCCTTCCTTCTCTAAAACAATAACCTTATTGCTCTTCTGTTCCGTGTAGAGAAGGTTTCATTCCACTAAGCTCTATTTTCTTTGCAGGGTTTCTATTGATTCCTTTTTTCCATCAATATTGCCTTGTGGTTGATTTTTTTTCGCCTGGTAGATCTTCTCGCTGTAGGTTTATATTGCTCTGTTGATTACATGGCATCCTTTCAGGACTCTCTGCGATAGATCTCTCAAGTGCAAACACTCAAGTGTGCGTGCATCCATGCATGTGTTCATGCGTGTGTGTAACAATGTACAGTGCCTTATACACAGCAAATTGGCCAGTGGTACCTAGCGTAAATGTTTTGGTGTAAAATTTCTAGTGTTGATTCAGGTGTTAAATTATCAGCCATTAGTGTACAATAATCCAAATGTTGGCGTTAATAACCAGTGTTACACCAAAACCACGACCCATCCTTATCATATTTCCCAGTATGCTCTACTGCAAGTAGATTTTTTGAAATATCTATGTTTGCATGTATATTGATTGATTGATGAATTCATATTATGCTACTCAAATCCAATCTGTTACTTGGGCTTATTGGAGCCGTTAAGCAGTGGCGGATTTAGGTATAGGCGATATGGGCAACCGCGCAGGGTGCATCTTGCCGGGGGAGACATGGGGCACCCGCACCAAAAATAATCGGAATGGTGACATTTGCGCGATCGGTTTTCTATTGCTCATTTGCACATCACGTCCATGATATCATGTCACCGTGTGGGACTGTGGGTCAATTAACCTTGTCGGAGTGGGCGCCCTGATTCTAGCTTGTGAGCTAGGCAGGCTACTGCCTGGGAAGGTCTCCCACTCAGAAGTACGAGTTGGGGAGGGGGCGGGGGTAGGTTGTCCTCAGGTCTTCACACTGGAAGCCTGAGGTTGGGGGAGCGGAGGAATCTATCAAAGAGTGCACCTCTAACTTTGTACAGTACTAATGTAATTAGGAAAATCAGTCACACTATGAAATGCTACCAAATAAACCATTATTCATTCCTAGTACTGTGTTTCTGTTTCACAGATACAGAAACCCAGAATTTGTAAGAAACTGGTTGAAATGAATCAGACGGAGGCCCAGCTACGATAGTCAGAAAGTTTATTTACGAGAGCGCTGGTCTGTTGTACAAAACAATTCATTTTATACTGGCTTCTCACACACACACATTTACACTAACATACGCACACAATGTCCTGCTACCCAGCCGACAAAGATTAGGGACCTTGAGAATCACTCCCTGTCCTTTCCCAAATCTCTCAGTGGCCCCTAGCCAAGGTCGGCACCGAAGTCTGCTCAGACAGTCTGTTTTTAAGATACCATAAAGACATAAGCATTAGTTTTATTGTTTTACCCTAATTCTGACTAGAACTACACATTTATTGATTATAATTTTATACATTCTAATCAATTCCATACAATTATATGGTTTCAGGGTGGAATATTTGAATCATTTAATTAACAGATAAATCCCATTAACAGTAATGTATTGATCCTCGAGTGTCAAATCAACACATATTTGTTTCTATTTGTCTTTGTTACTTCTTTTTGATATTTATAAGTCTTATTTTCGTATATATTTTTATATTTTTATGATTATTTATTTGTGTTGTTCCAAATGTCTGAATAAAAATGACAGTTAGTGCAGAATCATGCTTTTTTTGTGGGATGGGGGTGGGGGAGATACCCAGGGAGCCATACCAGCTAGAACCGCCACTGCGTTACTGAAATGGTTGTTCTTTGTTTAGATGGTTTAGGTAGTCTTAAATCTTCATCATCCTAACCCGGTAGTCATTCTGAATGCAGGTTGCAGGTGATAATCATTCTAAATGTTGTGTTTCCCCACTTTATGATGGTTCATTAGCAGATATTAGTAACACTGTTGCCCAGTCTGTCTTCTTCTCTTCCATTACCTTCTGTTTTCTTATCTTCCGAAATTATTGTGTTCGTGTGCTGTGAAGAAGTTATGAAAAGTGACTCAAGCAGTTAGTGTTCAGAACTTTTGCTAGACAACAAATACAAGTGGTGCATTAGTAGAGAGCCTTTGTTTGAATTCCCCTTAGTACTGTAACTCAGTGCCCCAACAGTAAATCTGAGGCCCTTCATGTCTAGAAGTTTGCTTGTGCTGCTACTTCCGCCTGCCTCACACCCATCTATATTCCCTAGTGTGTATGAGTCCGTTATCAGTGTGTGGGTTGTGTGTGTGTGTGTGTGTGTGGCTCTTTTCCACTGTAGATTATTAACTCTGGATAAGAGAACAATTGTTTACAAACACCCAAACACACAGCGGATTACAGGAGAGGCTCTTAAGGACCCCAGGGTATACAGAGTGATAAATACTCTGCTGTGAGAGGCTGTTGAAAACAGAGAGAGAGAGAGAGAGAGAGAGAAAGAGAGAGAGAGAGAGAGAGAGAGAGAGAGAGAGAGAGAGAATAACACAAACATTGGGACTGAGGTTGTGCCTTGTTTCATCTCCATATGCCCACTGCCTGTACACCATAAGACCAACTGGGGTACAATATGTGAGTGGGGAGGTACATTTTTTACCCAAACACACACACACACATAAACCAGAGGCCCCTCTGGTGTTGACTGGGATCTGGGCCTAGCTGACGCAGTCATGCCAGAGAACTGACAAAAACAGGCTACACTGTATAATGTATTGACCAGTAAGTTACTGTAATTTAATTTACAGTACAGCTACTGTAATCCATTTCATGGTAAACAAACATTTTTACTGTAATCTAATTTACAATATATTACTGGAATTACCCATGCAGCGACATATTTCCCAGTGTTCTTTGAAAGTTCTCATTATTACATTTACATTTATTTTGTGTTCCTTACAAACTTGAATTTAACCAAGGTGAATTCAACCAAGGTTGATCAAATATATAACAGTCATAGCAAGTTCAAGTCTGTAATCATTACTGAAAATGTTGTTGTAGTTCAAATACGTTGGTCTTCAAAATATTTCTAATTACAACAAGATATCTTATGCTATATCTCTGACCATCTCTGGCTAGTGACAATACAATACTGAGATATTCATGGTAACTTGATGGAAGAGCAATGACACACAGTACAATACAGTAAAGATTACTATTCAACTGTAAGAGAATTACATACACTATTGTTCAAATGTTTGGGGTTACTTAGACATGTCCTTGTTTTGTAAAGAAACGCACAAAAAAAATTCCATTAAATTAACATCAAATTGATCAGAAATACAGTGTAGACATTGTTAATGTTGTAAACGACTATTGTAGCTGAAATCGCCTGTTTTTTTATGAAATATCTACATAGGCGTACAGAGGCTCATTATCAGCAACCATCAAAACCCTTTTGCAATGATGTTAGCACAGCTGAAAAATGTTGTTCTGATTAAAGAAACAATAAAACATGCCTTCTTTAGACTAGTTGAGTATCTGGAGGATCAGCATTTGTGGGTTCGATTACAGGCTCAAAATGACCAGAAACCAATACTTTCTTCTGAAACTCGTCAGTCTATTCTTGTTCTGAGAAATTAAGGCTGTTCCATGCGAGAAATTGCCAAGAAACTGAAGATCTCGTACAACGGTGTGTACTACTCCCTTCACAGAACAGCTCAAACTTAGAGTGTCTAGTTTGAGAAACAGGCGCCTCACAAGTCCTCAACTGGCAGCTTCATTAAATAGTACCCGCAAAACACCAGTCTCAACGTCAACAGTGAAGAGGCAACTGGCATTCTAGGCAGAGCTCTTCTGTCCAGTGTGTTCTTTTGCCCATCTTAATCTTTCTTTTTTTCTGGCCAGTCTGAGATATGGTATTTTCTTTGCAACTCTGCCTAAAAGGCCAGCATCCCGGAGTCGCCTCTTCACTGTTGACATTCAGACTGGTGTTTTGAGGGTACTATAAAGGATCAGCCCCTTTTTTTCAATTTTTGTCTAAAATGACATATCTAACTGACAGTAGCTCAGCCCCTAAAGCAAGGATATGCATGTTCTTGGTACCATTTGAAAGGAAACACTTTGAAGTTTGTGGAAATGTGGAAGGAATGTAGGACAATATAACACATTAGATCTGGTAAAAGATAATACAAAGAAAAAAAGAAAAAAACAAGTTTTTTAAATTATTTTGTACCTTCATCTTTGAAATGCAAGAAAAAGGCCATAATGCCTAGGTGCAATTTAGATTTTAGCCACTAGATGGCAGCAGTGTACGTGCAACGTTTTAGACTGATCCATTGAACCATTGCATTTCTGTTCAAAATGTTGTATCATGACTGCCCAAATGTGCCTAATCTGTTCATTAATAACTTTTCATGTTCAGAACTGTGCACTCTCCTCAAACAGCATGGAATTATTTCACTGTAATAGCTACTGTAAATTGGACAGTGCAGTTAGATTAACAAGAATGCAAGCTTTCTGCCAATATCAGATATGTCTATTTCCTGGGAAATGTTCTTGTTACTTACAACCTCATGCTAATCGCATTAGCCTATGTTAACTCAACCGTCCCACAGGGGACCCACCATCCTGAATAAGTTGAGGACTTGTGAGGCGTCTGTTTCTCAATCTAGACACTCTAATGTACTTGTCCTCTTGCTCAGTTGTGCACCCAATAGCCTGACAAATTTCAGAAGGAAGTTAATTGTTTCTAGCCATTTTGAGCCTGTAATCGAACCCACAAATGCTGATGCTCCAGATACTCAACTAGTCTAGAGAAGGCCAGTTTTATTGCTTCTTTAATCAGAACAACAGTTTTCAGCTGTGCTAACATAATTGCAAAAGGGTTTTCTAATGATCAATTAGCCTTTTAAAATGATAAACTTGGATTAGCGAACACAACGTGCCATTAAAACACAGGAGTGATGGTTGCTGATAATGGGCCACTGTACACTATATGTATATTTCCCATTTAAAATCATTTAAAATCAGCTGTTGCCAGCTAAAATAGTCATTTACAATATTAACAATGTCTACACTGTATTTCGAAACAATTTTATGTTATTTTAAGACAAAAACAAGGAAGTGTCTAAGTGACCCCAAACTTGTGAACGGTAGTGTATATATTTTTTACTTTAATTACATTTCTGTTACAGCATATTGTAGCGTTTGGTGCCGGGTTCTTTGTAAGGCAGGGTTTACACATACCAACACACAACACCAGTCCAAGTGAAGGGTTAAAACGGTTTATTACTATCAGGCTTTGTCAGCGCTATTGATATACAAAACCAAAACAAACAACGTAAACACTTCTTCCCCAGTGGAAGGTCATCCAAGCTTGGTCTTTGGGAAGGGTTCAATCCTTGTTGAAATCATAATTTCACTTCTTCTTTAAAACCTCCTTCTACACTGTACGTTTCATCTCTCCAATAACCTCATAATGCTTCACCTACCAGGGTAAAATAAAAAAATAAGACAAAAAAAAAACCCAGGGCGCGGTTAAGTAGAGGAACTGATTGGTTTCACATGTTTGCAGTTTGGCTCTGATTACAACTGGAGACAGGTGTGGCTGTTCTGCTGCAAGTCTAGAAGTTTCCCCTGAGCTGTCCGTGGTCCTGCCTCTGGGGAATACTTCACATTGCTGTCCGTGGTCCTGGCAGCCAAAAACAAAGAAACCTTGCAGGCACATAACAGCCATCCACAACACAACTACTGAAACCGCTACAATATGTATTAATACTAGGTGTTTTAAATCACTTGCACTTCTAGAGGCCTAAACAAAGAGTTCCAAACTGGCTGTGGGCTAACACATCAAATGGACATGGGCAAACAGTCAACTGTTAAAAGACTTAAAGGTCCTGAAAAGTCATTCTGAAAAGCACTTTTTATCTCATGGCTAATACCAGGAAGTTTGAAAAGACAGGCTGAATGGGCGAGGAGCTTATATTCATTAGTTGTTTGAAACACCAATGTCAAATGACTTGGATGCAGTGGTGCAGTAAAATTATTGCACGCTAATTTGGTGATACACAACACTGCAATTCCATCAATGGTGTATATATATATAAACAGGTTTTTAGAAATTATAGAAAACTTCTTGCAAATAAAAAACTGATTTACTGATTTAAAAAACACATTTACATAAGTATTCAGACTCAGTACTTTGGCAGCGATTACAGACTCAAGTCTTCTTGGGTATGACACTACAAGCTTGGCACACCTGTAGTTTCTCCCATTCTTTGCTGCAGATCCTCTCAATCTCTGTCAGGTTGGATGGGGAGGGTTGCTGCACAGCTATTTTCATTTTCAGGTTTCTACAGAGATGTTCGATCGGGTTCAATGTGGGCTCTGGCTGGGCCACTCAAGGACATTCAGAGACTTGTCCCGAAACATCTCCTGCAGTGTCTTGGCTGTGTGATTAGGATCATTGTCCTGTTGGAAGGTGAACCTTCGCTCTGGAGCAGGCTTTCATCAAGGATCTCTCTGTCCTTTGCTCCATTCATATTTTCCTCATCCTGACTAGTCTCAGTCCCTACAGCTGAAAAACATCCCCACAGCATGATGCTGCCACGACCATGCTTCACCGTAGGGATGGTGTGTAATTTCCTCCAGATGTGACGCTTGGCATTCAGGCCAAAGAGTTTAATCTTGTTTCTCGTGGTCTGAGAGTCCTATAGGTACCTTTTGACAAACTTCAAGTGGGATGTCATGTGCCTTCTACTGAGGAGTGGCTTCCGTCTGGCCACTCTATCATAAAGGCATGATTGTTGGTGCTGCAGAGATGGTTGTCCTTCTGGAAGGTTCTCCCATCTCCACAGAGGAATTCTGGAGCTCTGTCAGAGTGACCATCGGGTTCTTGATCACCTCCCTGACTAAGGCCCCTCTCCCCAGATTGTTCAGTTTGGCCGGGCAGTCAGCTCTAGGAAGTGTCTTGGTGGTTCCAAACTTCTTCCATTTAAGAATGATTCAAGGCCACTGTGTTCTTGGCGAGTTTCAATGTAGCAACATTTTTTGATACCCTTCCCCACATCTGTGACTCAACACAATCCTGTCTCGGAGCTCAACGGACAATGCCTTTGACCTAATGGCTTGGTTTTTGCACTGACATGCTCTGTCAACTGTGGAACCTTATATAGACAGGCGTGTGCCTTTCCAAATCATGTCCAATCAATTGAATTTACCTCAGGTGGACTCCAGTCAAGTTGTAAAAATATCTCAAGGATAATCAATGGAAACTGGATGCACCTGAGCTCAATTTTGAGTCTCATAGCAGTCTGAATACTTATGTAAATAAGGTATTTCTGTTTTTTATTTTATTTTTATTAATGTGTCATTATGGGGTATTGTGTGTTGATCGATGAGGAAAGACATTTATTTAATCCATTTTAGAATAAGGCTGCAACGTAACAAAATGTGGAAAAAGTGAAGGGGTCTGAATCATTTCCGAATGCACTGAACTCACTTCACTCCCGATAAAGAGGGTGGCTCATCGGCTGTTGCTAGCACTTGCACACATCAAATACACCAATGGGACACCGATTAAGGTGTTTAAATGTCCTAATAACTTGAAAGATTGCTCAAAAAATCAGGCGCTTAAGATAATCGTAAGGTGTTTACATGAGTATTGCATATTCTGCCTTCTGCGATAATCACTAATATCACATTACTGTGCATGTTACTCAGACTGGATATTATAATTATTACTTTTTTGACAAACCGAAACCCTTCAAGCTTTCCGTTTCGAATGATGCTGACATTTCCCACAGGCGAACCTATTTCACATCAAATCTCCCAAACCGGTGAAGAGGAAAAGCTGAATCAAATGAAAGCTCTTGCGCCTCCCTCCCTCACCAGTGTAATAAAGCTGTTGTGGTTGGTTCTACACTCCCGTGTGCAGTAACTGCCGGTGCTCCTCCAGTGCAGATGCTCTTCACTCTCACCTCTCTAGTGATTTATCATCTCCTGTTTAATAATTAATCCCAACCGAAGTGCATGCAGACAAGAGAAGAGAGGAAAGGAAGGAAAGCGAGGAGGGGAGAAAGAGCAGAGAATTGAGAAGAGGAAAGAGAGGTGAAACTGGTGAATAAAGAGACCATGCAGTGGTTTAAATCAGTTTATTGAATTCCTTTTTCAAAGGCTTGTGTGTGTACTCTTGCGTGTTAGCACCCTACCCCTGGGTAGGGTGCTAGGGTGATAAAGCAGCCAGCCCTACGCCTGTCTCTGCAGTAAGGTTTGCGCGTGTGTAGCCGCACTGCTCTCTAACAATAAAACGCATGTGGCCTGGGAAAGCACAAGTGCCATTTTAATATGGGTGCCTCCCAAATGGCACCCTATATAATGCACTACGTTTGACCAGAACCACCACCGACAAGAGGGAGAATGCATTTTATTTTCAAGACAGAATGCAGTTATTTTTTCTTAATGTGCATTGTGTTATACTACACTAAAAAAATCTGGGTAAAAAAAAAAAAAACGCAGCGCTGTGTAAATATTGAACAGAACACAAGTTGAGTTATTTGACCCAGCCAGTTGGGCACTTAGTGCCTTCAGAAAGTATTCATACCCCCTTATTCCATATTTTGTTGTATTACAGCATGAATTTACTTGTGACAGAAGTCGTGACAGTTGTGCGACAAAAATGAAGCTTTGGAAGTCATTGATCATGTGCTTCTGATAGTGATCCAGGCATCGGCACATTGCTTTCGACGCATGCCTCCGAGTGTCGGTATCAAACCTAGAAAATGGATCAAATAGATGTATTTTCTCACCCATCAACACACAATAGCCCATATTGAAATATGGGTGTGATCATTCTACAGTGCTCTCTACAGCACACGCTCAAACAAGTGTGATTAGAACACTTTATTAGAATGTCTAGTTACGACTGACTCAACAGTTAGCATTTGAGCTGGACACTTTCACAGAAACATTGTGCACAAATACAGCCTTTACTATCATGACTCAAGGCGAGACCCAGATGCAGACACAGGAGGCAGATGGTTGGAATCTTACAATGTTTAATAATCCAAAAGGAGTAGGCAAGAGAATTGTCATGGACAGAAAAAAGTGCAAAACTAGATTCCAGGAGATACAGAGTTGCAGGAAGGCGGGTACAGAGTCCAGAACAGGCAAGGGTCAAAACCGGGAGGACTAGAAAAAAAGAAAGTCAGGAGTACGGGGAAGAAAGAAAAAAAGTTTCCCTTCCCCCCTAGGGACGCCACCTGGCATCCTACCTGGGTGCATACCTGGTTGACCGGGGTGTCAGCGGTGGAAGTCGGTGATGAGGGCTGGATCCAGGATGTGTCTAGCGGGAACCCAGCACCTCTCTTCCGGGCCATAACCCTCCCAGTCAACCAGGTACTGGAAACCCCTGCATGTGGTCGAACACCCAGGAGACATTTTGCAATGTGTAGGCCGGATGGCCATCAATGACACGGGGAGGGGGGTGGACCTGGGCCTGGGGACAGAAGACAAATAACTGAGACATGGGCTTAATCTTAGACACATGGAAAGTAGGGTGAATACGGAGGGTAGGGGGTAACACAAGATGGACAGCAGTGGAACTTAGGACTCTGCAGATGGGAAAAGGACCAATGAAACAGTTTGCGGGACTCTACCCAAAGGGGAAGGCCCCATGTGGACAGCCATACTCTCTGCCCAATGCGGTAGCGGGGAGCTGGGGTCCGGCGACAGTCCGCTTGTCGGCAATACCTGGAGGAGTTCTTGAGAATAGCCGCCCTGGTTCTTCTCCAGGAACGTCGACAACCGTGGACAAACATCTGGGCCGAGGGTACGCTGACCTCCTGTTCTTGTTCCGGGAAGAGTGGAGTCTGATACCCCATTGGAGCACTCGAATGGAGGGAGTCCTGTGGCCGAACAGGGAAGGGTGATCCAGGCATACGTCACCCAATCTGGTTGTCGGCTCAAGGAAGTGGGATTGGTTAAGACCAGGCATCTCAGGGTGGTTTCCAGGTCTTGGTTGGCTCGCTCCGACTGACCGTTAGTTTGGGGATGGAATCCGGATGACAGGCTGGCCGACGACCCGGCCGGTGACCCAGTAAGGGTGCAGAATGCCTTCCAGAACTGAGACGAGAACCCCGATTGGAGACCAATTCTCCATGGATCTGCACCATATCTGCACCATAAGCTGGGCCGTCTCCTTGGCAGAAGGTAGTTTGAGGAGGTGGCTGAAATGGGCGGCCTTGCAGAACCGGTCGACTACCGTCAGAATGACAGTGTTGACATCAGACAGAGGGAGCCCAGTGGCAAAGTCCAGAGATATGAGACCAGGAACAATGAGGGACTGGTAGTGGCTGCAGTAGGCCAGAAAGAGCTTGCCGTGGAGTCTTGTTCTGAGCACACACTGCATGTGGCAACAAAGGCAGAGACGTTAGGAACCATGGTGGGCCACCAGAAACGTTGTCGGAGGAAGACTAGTGTACGGCGGGACCCTGGATGACAGGTCAGCCAGTAGGAATGAGCCCATTCCAGGATCCGGGACCGGACTGGGTTAGGGACAAACAGCCGGTTAGCTGGGCCCCCTTCTGGTCCAGGCTCGGAGCTTTGCGCCTTACGAACCAGGTTCTCAATACCCTAATTCACAGTGGCAGCAAGGCATGAGGTAGGGAGAATCGTTGAGGTCGAGGGTGTGGGTGTGGCAGAGGAACTGTATAGGTGGGAGAGAGTGTCAGACTTCACATTCTTTGACCCTGGGCGGTAGGAAATGGTGAAGTTGAATCTGGTAAACAGGAGAGCCCACCGAGCCTGCCTGGAGTTGAGGCGCTTGGCTGTACTGAGATTCCAAGTTTTTATGGTCGGTCCAGACCAAACATGGCTGTTCTATGCATTCCAGCCACTCTTCCAACACCACCTTAACTGCCAGGAGTTCTCAATTGCCTGCATCGTAGTTCCTCTCTGCAGGATTGTGACGATGGGATAGGAAGGCACAGAGATGAAGCTTCTGGTCCTGGGCAGATCGCTGGGACAGGATGGCCCCCACGCCAACATCCGAAGCATCAACTTCCGCCACAAATTGACGCAAGGGATCCGGATGGATGAGGATGGGTGCTGTTGCGAACCAATGCTTCAGGTCCTCAAAGGCTTTGTCGACAGCTGGAGACCATTTGAACGGTATCTTGGGAGAGGTGAGTGCTGAGAGGCCGCCAGGGTGCTGTAGTCCCAAATGAAACGGCGGTAGAAGTTTACATAAATCAAGAAACCGTTGCAACTGCACCCTGGTTTCACCTTTCTAGGATCCATCTGAACATTGCCCTCAGCAGTGACATATCCCAGACAGTTGATAGTAGAGCGGTGGAACTCACACTTCTCGGCTTTCACGAACAGTTGGTTCTCCAGGAGGCACTGAAGGACCTGTCTGACATGAAGAACATGTTCTTGTGCAGATCGGGGAAAGAAAAAAAAACAGGATGTCATCAAGGTACACAAACACAAACCAGTTTAGCATGTCCCCAGGCACATCATTGACCAAACCCTGAAAAACAGCAGGGGCGTTGGGGAGTCCAAATGGCACGACCTCGTACTCATAATGTCCACTGGTCCCCCCCCCCCCCCGCATATCCGAACCAGGTTTTGAAGGTCCAACTTGGAAAATATGGTGGCCTCCTGGAGAGGTTCAAATGCTGAGGAGAGGGGTAGGGGGTAACGATTCTTGACAGTAATGCCGTTAAGTCCATGGTAGTCAATGCACGGACGCAGGGTCTTGTAATTCTTCACAAAGAAAAACCCTGCGCTGGCAGGAGTTGCAGATGAACAGACAGCCCCAGTGGCCAGAGACTCCTCTATGTATTCCTCCATAGCTTTGGTCTCTGGTCCGGACAGAGAATACAACTGACCCCGAGATGATGTAGTGCCTGGGAGAAGATCAATGGCACAGTCATAAGGACGGCGCGGGGGAAGGGAAGCAGCATATGCCTTACTAAAGAACTCCAGGAGGTAATGGTACTCAGTGGGAATGGCATCCACAGTCTTGCTAACGTCCTGAGGAAGACGACTTGGTGAAGGCTGTGCTGCTTGAAGGCAGTGGGAATGTCAAAATGGGCTCCAACCCAGGATGGAGCTCGTGGTCCAGTCAATCACAGGATTGTGTTTTTGTAGCCAGGAAAATCCCAAAACAACTGGAACATGGAGAAATGCAATGAAGAGGAACCGTGGTCTCACTGTGGTTACCAGAAACCAGAATTATGGAATTCCCAGTCTGACTCACCATAGTGCTGGTACCCACTAAGGACAAGGGTTTCCTAATAGGGCAGGTAACAAAATGTCCTGCCCCTCCACAGTACAGACACACATTACTGTTCATTCTCTGTGAGCATTTCCCAACTGACAACCCAACTGCATAGGCTCAGGAGTATCCAACTCACTTCGAATCCTCTTGTAAAAGCTGCCTTCAGAAACCTCCGGATTCCCTCGAAGGTGAAAGAGCCATAGCGGGTGCCCGAGTGTGTCCGAGACCAGACCTCAGTCCTACGTTCCCTTAGGCGTCCATTGATTTTGATGGTTAGGGCGATAAGGGAGTCGAGTCCACCGGTAATTCCCGAGCAGCTAGCTCATCCTTTACATCCTTAGATAATCCTTGCAGAAAAGTATCAAAAAGAGACTCTGGATTCCAAACTCTCGGCGACCAACGTGCAAAAATCAACCGCGTAGTCTGCCACACTAAGGGAGTTTTGATGCAAGTCAAGCTGTTTACTGGCCGCCTTTCTCCCAGATACCTTTCTCACCTCTGCCATAAATTCCTCCAGATGACCACAAATGGCAGATTGTTGCTCCCAAACTGCCGTATCCCAGGAGAGCACCCTTCCCGACATTAGAGTAATGATATACGCCATCTTCGATCGGTCTGAAGGAAACTAAGATGGCTGCAGCTCAAAAATAAGCAAGCACTGAGAAAGAAAACCTCGGCAGGCACCAGGATTCACCAAATATCGCTCTGGGGGTGGTAAGAGGGGTTATCGGGGAGCCGGGATAGTCTGTACCAACTCACCAAAGATAGGGGGAAAAAATTACTGAGTGATTGTTTTTTTCCCCAGAGGTGGCAGGCAGTCTCTTATCTAACATGGTCATGGCGTTCCGTCAAGGACCTGAGCCCTTCCAAAAGGCCCTGTAACAGTGGGACAGTGGGCTGAGCTGGTCCAAGTCTGCTGGGTCTGTCATGGCCAGTTCGTACTATCATGACACAAGGTGAGACCCAGATGCAGATGGTTGGAGTCTTACAATGTTTAATAATCCAAAAGGAGTAGGCAAGAGAATGGTCGCGGACAGGCAAAAGCTAAAAACCAGATCAGAGTCCGGGAGGTACAGAGTTGCAGAAAGGCTCGTGGTCAAGGCAGGCAGAATGGTCAGGCAGGTGGGTACAGAGTCCAGAACAGGCAAGGGTCAAAACCGGGAGAACTAGAAAAAAAGAGAATAGCAAAGGGATATGGGAAAAACCGCTGGTTGACTTAGAACAAACGAGACGAACTGGCACGGAAAGACAGAAAACACAGGGATATATACACTGGGGAAAACAAGCGTCACATGGAGGGGGTGAAGATACCCTGACAGGTGAAACTGATCAGGGTGTGACACTTTACAATGTTATGTCCTCAATGTGAGCAGTATATTTTTGGATGCAATGTTCAGACAATCACAGAAGTAGCAACAGCATAAAACAATTCTCATCCAAATCGGAAAATGTTGGCTACATTAGTTCTAGCGGTAACTGAGTACAGTGTGAGCTAACAGAAGAGGTCAGATTTTGTCAATTCTCTTACTGGTGATCTAAATAATTGAGTAAATCCCTTTAATTTAGTAAATAAAGAAACGATTATCCACACAAACCATTTTCTGATTGTGATTTATTGA
Organism: Oncorhynchus clarkii lewisi; assembly: GCF_045791955.1. Taxonomy (NCBI): domain Eukaryota; kingdom Metazoa; phylum Chordata; class Actinopteri; order Salmoniformes; family Salmonidae; genus Oncorhynchus; species Oncorhynchus clarkii. The sequence goes on along the minus strand of NC_092169.1, from coordinate 30,935,009 downwards.
TACAAGTGGCCGTGGTGATGTTAATATATTGATTTGTCACCACAGATGGTTTGTCTACTGTTATGGCTAGATGGAGTAGCTAGGCCTACAAAAGCTCTATCTAGTGGTCGCGTCCGGGACCACAGTAGTCGACAACTGTAGCGTTGTAGCTAAGCCTAACCCTAACCATTTTCCTAAACTTAACCTCATTCTCTTAACCTTGTATGTTAATTAATTAACTAATAGGCCAAATAAATTCTTCAAATTAAGCACATTAATCCACTTTACAATGGGTGTAGAGACTAAATGGCATACATACGCAGCACGTGAGTTTCAAGTTTGAGTAAGATAATTTTCACCATAAAAATGCACCTTTATAATGAAAGCATTACATGCGTTATCGCATTTGATAATGGTGTTTTCCCACTAATGAAACATTCATGCTTATAGCCTACTGCTGTGTGTGCATTGCTGCACTTATACGTAAAATGGCTCATACTTTTCCATGAAATTTTACCAGAGAAGATGGCAGACGTTTTACGTGCCCCCAACTGATTGTGTTTTTTTTGTTTGTTTATTTGAGTTGTTTGTAACTTGTTTTTTTACTTATTTTGTACATAATGTTGCCGTTACCATCTCTTATGTCTGGCAGAATCCTTTTTTTCCTTTAATGAGTCTGACAAGCCTGACGCGAACGGTATACTGCTTTCTTGGGAATAGGCCCAGATCCCAGTGATTTGCGTGAAGAGGAGGCAAAGAAAAAGGGGCTGTAGGGCGGGCTGCCTTCTGAGAATTCGTAGGAGATCGAATAAACCCCCACTTCCTTCCAATCTGCAAGCAAACCTGCAATGTTTGGACAATAAAATAGATGACCTACGCAGAAGATTACACTCCCAACGGGACATTTAAAACTATAATATCTTATGCTTCACGGAGTCTTGGCTGAATGATGACACTATCAACATACAGCTGGCAGGTTATACGCTGCACCGGCAGGATAGAACAGTGGCGTCTGGTAAGACAAGGGACGGCGGACTATCTATTTTTATAAATAACAGCTAGTGCACGATATCTAAGTCTCGATCTATTGCCGCCTGAGGTAGAGTATCTCATGATAAGCTGTAGACCACACTATCTACCTAGAGAGTTTTCATCTGTATTTTTCATAGATGTTTTACATACCACCACAGTCAGAGGCTGGCACTAAGACAGCATTGAATGAGCTGTATTCCACCATAATAAACAAGAAGACACTCACCCAGAGGCGGCACTCCTAGTAGCCGGGGGGACTTAAATCCATTTTACCAAATTTCTATCAGCATGTGCAACCTTAGGAAAAAACCTGGACCACCTTTACTCCACACACAGAGATGCATACAAAGCTCTCCCTCGCTCTCCATTTGGAAATTCTGACCATAATTATATCCTGCTTACAAGCAAAAATTAAAGCAGGAAGCACCAGTGACTAGATCAATAAAAGAAAGAGGTCAGATGAAGCAGATACTAAACTACAGGACTGTTTTTCTAGCACAGACTAGAATGTGTTCCGGGATTCCTCCAATGGCATTGAGGAGTACACCACATCAGTCACTGGCTTCATCAATAAGTGCATCGATGACGTCATCCCCATAGTGACTGTACGTACATACCCCATCTAGAAGCCATGGATTACAGGCAACATCTGCACTGAGCTAACGGCTAGAGCTGCTGCTTTCAAGGAGTGGGACTCTAACCCGGAAGCTTAAAAGAAATCACGCTATGCCCGCCGACAAGCAATCAAACAGGAAAATCGTCAATACAGGACTTCAGGATCAAATCGTACTACACCGGCTCTGACGCTCATCGGATGTGGCAGAGCTTGAAAACCGTTACAGACTACAAATGGAAGCAGAGCCGAGAGCTGCCCAGTGACACGAGCCTAGCAGACGAGCTAAACTACTCATATAATCGCTTTGAGGCAAATAACACTGAAACATGCATGAGAGCACCAGCACCACAAAGACGACTGTGTGATCCCTCTCTCCGCAGCCCATGTGAGTAAGATCTTTAAACAGGTCAACATTCACAAGGCCGCAGGGCCAGGCGGATTACCAGGACGTGTACTGCGAGCATGCGCTGACCAACTGGCAAGTGTCTTCACTGACCTTTTCAACCTCTTCGTCTGAGTCTGTAGTACCAACATGTTTAAGCAGTCCACCATAGTGCCTGTGCCCAAAAACATTAAGGTAACCTGCCGAAATGACTACCGACTCACATCAACACCATTATCCCAGAAACCCTAGACCCACTCCAATTTGCATAATGCCCCAACAGATCCACATATGATGCAATCTCTATTGCACTCCACACTGCCCTTTGCCACTTGGACAAAAGGAACACCTATGTGAGAATGCTATTCATTGACTACAGCTCAGCGTTCAACAGCATAGTGCCCTCAAAGCTCATCAATAAGCTAAGGACCCTGGGACTAAACACCTCCCTCTGCAACTGGATCCTGGACTTCCTGACGGGCCGCCCCCAGGTGGTAAGGGTAGGTAACAACACACAGGGGCCACTCAGGGATGCGTGCTCAGTCCTCCCTGTTCACTAATGACTGCACTGCCAGGCACGACTCCAACACCATCATTAAGTTTGCAGACGACACAACAGTGGTAGGCCTGATCACCGACAACGACGAGACAGCCTATAGGGAGGAGGTCAGAGACCTGGCCGGGTGGTGCCAGGACAACAATCTCTCCCTCAACATGATCAAAACAAAGGAGATGATTGTGGACTAGGGTGAGAGCTTCAAGTTCCTTGGTGTCCACATCACCAGCAAACTCACATGGTCCAAACACACCAAGACAGTCGTGAAGAGGGAACGACAAAACCTATTCCCCCTCAGGAGACTGAAAAGATTTGGCATGGGTCCTCAGATCCTCAAAAGGATATTATACAGCTGCATCATCGAGAGCATCCCGACTGGTTGCATCACTGCTTGGTATGGCAACTGCTTGGCCTCCGATCACAAGGCACTACAGGAGGGTAGTGTGAATGGCCCAGTACATCACTGGGGCCAAGTTTCCTGACATCCAGGACCTCTATACCAAGCGGTGTCAGAGGAAGGCCTTAAAAATTGTCAAAGACCCTAGCCACCCTCGTCATAGACTGGTCTCTCTACTACCACACGGCAAGTCAATTCAGAGCACCAAGTCTAGGTCCAAGAGGCTTCTAAACAGCTTTTACCCCCAAGCCATAAAACTCCTGAACACCTAATCAAATGGCTACCCAGACTATTTGCACCCCCCCCCCCTTCTTTTACACCACTGCTGCTCTCTGTTGTTATCATCTATGCATAGTCACTTTAATAACTCTACCTACATGTACATATTACCTCAACTAACTGGTGCCCCCCTGTATATACACTGCTCCAAAAAATAAAGGGAACACTAAAATAACACATCCTAGATCTGAATGAAATATTCTTATTAAATACTTTTTTCTTTACATAGTTGAATGTGCTGACAACAAAATCATACAAAACTTATCAATGGAAATCAAATTTATCAGCCCATGGAGGTCTGGATTTGGAGTCACACTCAAAATTAAAGTGGAAAACCACACTACAGGCTGATCCAACTTTGATGTAATGTCCTTAAAACAAGTCAAAATGAGGCTCAGTATGACCTCCCTACAATACTTATGCATGCTCCTGATGAGGTGGCGGATGGTCTCCTGAGGGATCTCTTCCCAGACCTCCACACCTGGACTAAAGCATCCGCAAACTCCTGGACAGTCTGTGGTGCAACGTGGCGTTGGTGGATGGAGCGAGACATGATGTCCCAGATGTGCTCAATTGGATTCAGGTCTGGGGAACGGGCGGGCCAGTCCATAGCATCAATGCCTTCCTCTTGCAGGAACTGCTGACACACACCAGCCACATGAGGTCTAGCATTGTCTTGCATTAGGAGGAACCCAGGGCCAACCGCACCAGCATATGGTCTCACAAGGGGTCTGAGGATCTCATATCGGTACCTAATGGCAGTCAGGCTACCTCTGGCGAGCACATGGAGGGCTGTGTGGCCCCCGAAAGAAATGCCACCCCACACCATGACTGACCCACCGCCAAACCGTTCATGCTAGAGGATGTTGCAGGTAGCAGAACGTTCTCCACGGCGTCTCCAGACTGTCACGTCTGTCACATGTGCTCAGTGTGAACCTGCTTTTATCTGTGAAGGGCACAGGGCGCCAGTGGCGAATTTGCCAATCTTGTTCTCTGGCAAATGAAAAACGTCCTGCACGGTGTTGGGCTTGTGAGATAGACCAGATCAGGTGACAGAGGGCCATGTGATTGAGATGTGCTTCGGCGCATGCAGCACACAGGGAGAAAGGAGTTCAGCCATTGGCAGCAAAAGGCATGTATTTTTATAGGGGGCTTTACAGCTGCACAAAGGGGATCCCGTTGGGTAATTTAAGGCATTATCAAGTGTTTGTCAAATTGTGAATGAGAGACTGAGGAAGTGTGTACAGCCAGCATTAAAAAAAACAAAGCAGAGCTCACGCCTTTCATGCAACTTTTTTCAAATCATCATTAGAGTCACATCAATCAGCCTTAGAATGTATTAAAAATCAAAACATATAGCCTAACATTTGTACCACAATTGGAGTAACATAACTAACTAAATTAAGCACATAGGAGTACCTGTTTCTTTGTTAACAGCTGAACATAGAATAGCCGCATATGTGCACTCCCTCAAATGGTTTGGAGAAAATTGCCTTTCTAATGTTTTCAGCTTTGTTCAATTGTATTCTTCATACTATAAAATACTATCAAATAATGCCATGGAATTCTCAGCAAATCTTGTATGCTATATAAACTAGTGTAGCCCACAGCCATATGTCATAGCCAGATCAGGATCTAACATAAGGACAACTCAGGGTTTAAGCCATTTAATGTATAATTGCAGCAATGCGCACACGGCAGTAGGCTATAAGCAACAAGTGAAATGATTACTGAACAAGTTTTTTTTTAATTGGACGTATACAGTTCCATTATGCAATTATATTGACAATATCTCACACACCTCCCCACTCCCTCATCCTCCCTGCTCCCTGATCCTCCCTACTCCCTCTCCCTCCTTGCTAGAATACAAAAGCTGTCCTCAATCTTCGGCAAATTAAGACATCTAGTTCCAGTTATGATGTTGGGAAGTTATAGTATGTTCAATACTTTGTGTGTGTGTGTGTGTGTGTGTGGTTTCAGAATAAAGAATACAGAATTATTATCAAATAAAATAATATACCAGGATATAGCATTAAAACAATATTACAATGACGTAGCACAGTAACTGAAGGGCTCCACAAGGACTCCACATGGGGCAGGGCAGAGCTAAGATAATCAGGCCAAATTAATACACAGGCCAGTGCAATGGTCATGATAATGCCAGGACAGCTTCAAAGGATACAACACAAGCTAATACTTATTTGATGCCATTAGCATTTGCATTGTTTTGCAGAATTAATAGAAACATGTAACTACATAAGCACAATTAAGTATAATAATAGAGTAATTATTAGTAAGGCAAACAACAATGAAGGCAATGCGGGAGCCAGCTGGAAAATGTGTCAGGGGAGAAAAGTTCGGGGAGGTTCTGTTCCGACTGGAGATGTACAAATGTCTGCATACTTAACCCGAAGAAACACTGGGAGAGTGCTTGGGCTCTCTTCGAAGAGAGAAGTATGTCCAGCTCATCTAGCTTATCCTCGCCTTACATTAGCATATCATGCCTCAAACGTACATCGTCCGCTACAGTGAAATGGGCAACTTCTATGTGAATTAATGAGGAGGCTGAGAACACCTAATTCAAACTGTTCTTAGAAAATCATGTCAATTTGAAACATAGCCTCTAGACAATTAGCAGGCAGCGTGTCTTGGTTTGAGGGCAGCACGGTTTAACTGTCCTGTTGCATAACAATAACATTTTAGAATAACCCAATGACCCAATGACCCAATTCTGACATCACGTGCATGAGAAAACTCACACTGTACTGTTAGAGATAGAGATATTTAGAACTCGAGCATGAAAAAGTGAATAAAAACCCAATAAATGGCTAAATTTACCCATCTATGGGTTGGGGGTGTAGCTTTCAGATAGATATTTTTGGCCACCCATGAGAGTAAACTTTATTCCTGTTCATTGTAAGTTTGTACATTGAAAATGTATAGTTAACCACATTACAGACTTTAATATCAAATTAATATCATTATTTAAGCTTTGTTAAAGCTACAAAAGTTTCCGTGCTCAACCTTAAAATATGTTGACAAAACAACTGAACAGATAAACTGGAATGACAATTACTCTCACAGGTGGCCAAAAATAACTATCTGAAAGCCACGCCCCTACTAACCCATGTCTCCAATCTTCTGTTCTGACCCAGTGGTTCATAGCTCAATTTCCCAGAATCAACACCCCAACCTGGCTCTTTTTAAGTTTACATACCAAACAACACAGCATTTTTCTGGAATACAGACACAAATCCTCTGGATCCCTCTGTTATGCAATGAGACAACAGTACAGTCCTCTTTATTTTATTTTTAAGCAGACACTGGTTTATAAACATTACACTTTTTGTTTTTGGGCAATGTATGAATGATTTGCGTGTGTGTGTGCCTGTGTTTATGCTTGCTTTTGTTCCCTGAGTGTGTGAAAATATAGTTTGTCTCTCCATCTTTTTCTTCCTGTGTGTTTCTCTCTCCCTGACCTATCCAATAACTCTGTCCAGGAAGTTCGCTGTTTATTAACTCAGTCCATTTCTTTCTTTCTTTCTTTCTTTCTTTCTTTCTTTCTTTCTTTCTTTCTTTCTTTCTTTCTTTCTTTCTTTCTTTCTTTCTTTCTTTCTTTCTGTCTGTCTGTCTGTCTGTCTGTCTGTCTGTCTGTCTGTCTCTTTCTCTCTTGCTCTCTCTCTCTTTCACTGTCTCTCTCTCATCCTTTTTACATTATTTTCTATAATATATTGTATGACATCACATTTTATGTATTTCTGCATATGAACCAAGACATTTACCTATCATGAATTTCTATCTCCATAGAAACCAAACCAGGAACTGGCTTGTGTAAGCAGCAGGGAACCATTGCTCTTTTTGGCAACGTGGTGTACAGCGGCCTGCTCAACGAACATATCTGGCATTTCGGGATACCCATCGTCACCAGACTGGTGAGTTTTGGGGAGTCCTCCCTTCCTCTCTGTCTATCATCACTTACTGTGCTGTGATTGATCTCTGCTCCATCGTGGATGGTTGTTCTGTGCCACTGCTATGTTTAAAAAAAAACTGCAGTCTTGAACATGTCAGACACACTGTAAACCCCAAGGCATTTTTAGCTCAAATACTTCTAGTAAAGTGAACTCAAAGTCAAGTCCTCACACTGATCTAATCCTGGCAGTAATTATGAATGCAGGTTGCGGGTGACTACAAGTTTTCCAGAAATCGTTTTCCAGAAATCCCGGAAATCAATTTTTTTTTTACCAGTAAATTACTGGAATTCTGCAACCCTACGTTCAGCCCTGATGTAGCCTGTAAACCATGAGTTTTAGGACATTGCATTAGAGTAAAGCTAGGCCTCAAAATAAGGCCTCATGAGATATGTATTGTTGGTGTTTCCTTTATTTTGGCAGTTATTTGTATGTGCTTGCGATAAAACCTAATCCACAGTTATTTTTTTACTATTGACACTCTGTGGCTAAATTATGCTCTCTAGTGTTTGATACATTTTTTAAATAATAGTTGTAAAAAAAAAATGCCTCTTGGGCCCCCTACAGGCTTGGGTGCAAAGGCTTTCAGCACCTGAAAAGGCGTCCTCATGCTTCCCTTATTATGATAACATTTTGTGAAGTTTTGGTCTTCGGCAAGAGACATTTTTTTCTCAAGTCAAGCCGAAGTTCTACACCCCTTCGTCATTCATTGGTCAACAGTAAGGATTCTTTGTTGTCATTCATCGATAGACGATTCATCGATACAAGATCTCCTCTGCAAAAATGTAAAAATTAATGACATATTTCTTAAATTATCTTCGATTCATTCTGACTACTTTGAGGAAGTGTATACTGGCTACGGCGTCTCAAGATGGACAAACAGTATTATTGACATGTTTCTCTTTTTTCAAACCGAAGGTCTTATAGTTAAGGGAGTATGTGAGAATACTCAGCCGAATACTCAGGATTCCACACCCTAATAGGGATCTATTGTTTTAATCATATCACAATCCACTTTTACCATTTGAATGTAGACCCGAATACAATACTTTTTTGTAGTAATTTTTCTGACATATATTTTATTCAAATATGCAAACGAGGCAATACCTCACTAAATGTGTATTTGCATACCATGCAAATTCATTTTTCTGGACACTGGATGAAGTCAGCCTAAATACACTACATGACCAAAAGTATGTGGACACCTGCTCGTCGAACATCTCATTCCGAAATCATGGACATTGGTCACAAATGGAGTTGGTCACCCTTTGCTGCTATAACAGCCTCCACTCTTCTGGGAAGGCTTTCTACTAGATGTTGGAACATTGCAGCGGGGACTTGCTTCCATTCAGCCACAAGAGCATTAGTGAGGTCGGGCACTGATGTTGGGCGATTAGGCCTGTCTCGCAGTCGGCGTTCTAAATCATCCAAAGGGTGTTTAATGTGGTTGAGCTCAGGGCTCTGTGCAGGCCAGTCAAGTTCTTCCAAACCGATCCTGACAAACCATCTCTGAATGGACCTCGCTTTGTGCATGGGGGCATTAAGATTTCCCTTCACTGGAACTGAAGGGATAGCCCGAACCATGAAAAACAGACCCAGACCATTATTCCTCCTCCACCAAACTTTACAGTTTGCACTATGTATTGGGGCAGTTAGAATTTTCCTGGCATCTGCCAAATCCAGATTTATCCATCGGACTGCCAGTTTCCAATGCTCCAGAGTCCAATTGTGGCAAGCTTTACACCACTCCAGCCGACGATTGGCATTGCGCATGGTGATCTTAAGCTTGTGTGCGGCTGCTCGGCCATGGAAACCCATTTAATGAAGCTCCTGATGAACAGTTATTGTGCTGACATTGCTTCCAGGGGCAGTTTAGAACTCTGTAATGAGTGTTACAACCTAGGAGAGATGATTTTTACGCACTTCAGCACTCAGTGGTCCCGTTGTGTGACCTACCACTTTGAGCCTGAGCCATTGTTGCTTCAGAAGTTTCCACTTCACAATAACAGCACTTACATTTGACCGGGGCAGCTCTAGGAGTGCAGAAATTTGACAAACTGACTTGTTGGAAAGGTGTCATCCTATGACGGTGCCACGTTGAAAGTCACTGAGCTCTTCAGTAAGGCCGTTCCAATGCCAATGTAAGGCCATTCTTCTGTAAGGCAATTCTACTGCTAATCTCTATGGAGATTGCATGGCTGTGTGCTCAATTCTATACACCTATCAGCAATGTGTGTGGCTGAAATAGCCGAATACACTAATTTGAGGTGTGTCCACATACTTGTGTATATATAGTGTATTTGTGTTTCATTTTGTTAAGACACTCCAGGACCGGGCTTCTCCAGAGCAAATTGTGGATAAATACTTTTCTCATCTTTCAATCTGTAAAATACTATAGACATTTTTGGCACATTTTTCCCATTTTTTAAAATCCAGGATAAAACATTTACAACATATTAGCATTCCCTCTGGGCAAGTCTGGATAATATATTCAAGGATAACCACATGCAATTTGGTAAATGCAGATGCTTCTGAAGCTGATAAAAGTGTGTTGGCGTGTGGGAAGAGTCTGACTTTCAGGGAAATGGCAGTTAGAATTAGACTACAAAACGACAAACGCTTATTTAGACCCCATCACCATCTCTTCAAAGTACGTTACTAAATGTAGTCCAGTCTGCAATATTCTCTATGAAATGGGCTTTGAAACTATGTGTAATTCAATGTGTTGATCTTTAAAATGATTGATGTATGTCCATGAATGTGGTTAAAATTCAAATTTTTAGGTCAAAAAAACTAATATTAATAGACCAAAATACCAACAAATTGGCAGATGCTAAAAAAGAAATTCAGCCTGTGGTGCCTGTCCTTAAGTTTCCTCAAAAGGTTTGAGTAATGACAACACATTGGGGTTTATAGTGCAGCGTGTAATAGCAATTATTGAAGTTGTATTAATATAATTGTTTGATATAGTAATGCTGTAAATCCAAATAAAAGGGAATTTGTTTGCTGAATATTGAAGTAGAGGAATTGTTTAAAAATCTCAAATTGGGAAAACTAAATTCAACTGAAAGTTGCTGATAATAATGTACATGATGATTGTTTATGAAGTAATATAAGAAACATTACATTTCGAATGATTGCACCATCCTTTAAAGGCTACATAACATTTTCAGATCAGCTATAGACAGTTATGAGTCTACTTAGAGGGTTTTGATTGAGGCTAGTTTGGTGATATGCTAATTTGCTCTCATGATTTTTTCTGATGTAAGTTGGTTTGACTTTTATACTTTTATTCAATCCAATATATTTCCTCAGAGTTCTGAATATTTAATTGTGAATATTTATATAGCAGCTGATATCATCAAAAATGTTACGAGCTTGGTCCATATTTTATTGATACAGACATTTGATGGCGCACACTCACACACAAACACATACAGACACACACAGACTCTGACATACACTCTGACAGACTCAGGCACACACACATGCGCCAACACACACACACAGACTCTGACATACACTCTGACAGACTCAGGCACACACACATGCGCCAACACACACACACGTTAAATGATTCAGTGCATGCTACAGCTGTCAAAGCCCAGGGTTGGAGAGACGGGGTAGAAATGAAATAGATGTCAAACTGAACAGCTGTCCTTGGCATAGCTCATGTTTTAATATTGCAAGGTGTTTGTATAGTGGAGGAATATGACACTGGGCCCAACTCTGCTGGGGCAGTATTCATACTATAACATGTTTGTTTGTTTGTGTGTGTGTGTGTTCTTGTGTGGGCATGTGCACATTTGCACGTCTGCAAGTGGATTGTTCATACACCAAGAAGACGTGTAAGAGGACATATTACCTGTAAAATAACCCTGAAGACTTGCCTTGATTGACCATTCTTCCTACAATAGGGAATATAGTCAATGATTAATCAGAGGCAGTTGTTCGGAACCAATGACTAGTCTCTTCTTTCAGAGGACTAAGTAATGAATAAGTTAATTGAGGTAATTGAAAACGACTGGAGAATCCTCTCCTCCATTCTACTGCAGAGACAGAGAGAGAGAGAGAGAGGGCGAGAGAGAGGGGGAGAGAGAGAGATATGGGGTGTGCAGAGAGAGAGAGAGAAAGTGGATAGAGAGAGCGAGAGAGAGAGAGAGAGAGAGAGAGAGAGAGAGAGAGAGAGAGAGAGAGAGAGAGAGAGAGAGAGAGAGAGAGAAAGTGGATAGAGAGAGAGAGAGAGAGAGAGAGAGAGAGAGAGAGAGAGAGCAACAGCCCTGCACTGGCTGCTCCATTTACTTTATCATACACACAGAACAGATGACAGAGGCAAATGCACTACAAGCTAATGAGTAGGGGTGTGTGTGTGTGTATTAATTTGTGTGTGTGGCTGTTGTCAACTACCTTTGCTGTGAAAGCCTGTTTGGTTCCTGACAGTCAAAATCATATTTGGTTTACATAGCTAGGTAGCTAGTCTAAGGGTGACTGCAGCAAATATAATTACAGGTGTTCCCTTTTCATCTTAGCCAAAGATACTTATAGGTTTCCCCTTTACTCTGTGTCTGTGGTTAGCTAGTTACCAGTTAGCTAGTCTTCAGCCAGCATGGAACAAAAGGGGGAAGGGTCGTTCAAAACCAGGAGTCTGGAACCAAAATCGTTTCGTTTCATAAAATGCTTTATTTCCGACCTGCAAAATAAAGTTCTGAAACGGTTCAATCAATCTTTTTTGTTTTTTGGTTTGTTCCCTGTACAGGATTCAACCCCTGCTCAAAACTGTCTCAGTTGTCATTTCAACACATGAAAAGACATGTCAAACAGAACATGTATAATCATTCTTGACATCATTGATAGTTATGGTTGATGAATATCGTCTGGCAGTCAATGTTTTGTCTATATTGACACATTTAAAATGACCAAACAGTTGGACAAACAAATCAGTTGTGAAACCACGATGTGATGTATGACAGGATTTGGATGTTGCATGACATTTCTTTGTTGTTTGAGTTGTTTTATGTTAAAGCAAATTAGCTTGAGATGATTTCACTGCAACACTGCGTCCATGTTGCTTGACATTTAAAGGAACGGGATTAGGATGATGCTGCGGAATCTTTAATATGTAGTATAAATTATTTTAAGACTACAGTGCCTGATTTCCGGCACCAGATTTACTGGTTAATAATGATATGTTTACATGACTTATATTGTTTTATTTTATTTGATTGTTTTACAATTCAAAATAAAAAAAACTGTTCTAGGACACTCAGATGCTTCTCTGTCGAATAAATGGGTCTTTGGCGCCATACGGCGGTCGGCTGCATCATTACCCATTTTGGGTAACCCATTTTGTCAGGTCCTTAGAAAAACAGCTCTCCAAATCAACTATTTCGCAACACAGACATCCCCGACGTTATTCAAAATATTGCCTTCTTGCAAGATTGATTGATGAATACAGCCACAGCAAAACAGTTCAAAATGTCTTTCAGCTCAAGAGGATTTATGAAACAGAAGGATATTAAAGACCCCCTATTTCGACTTAATTCCTGTCCTTTAGGATAAATTATTGTTTAGGTTCCACCTCTGAAGAATGACACAGGATGGATGCCAATACATATTCACAAAATGGGGGGTGGGAAGATTGTGGGTGATTCCCACATGGATTGATGCCCTTAGACGAACCATCAAACAGGCAAGGCATCAAAACAGGACTACGATTGAATGCTACTACACTGGCTCTGACGCTCATCGGATGTGGCAGGGCTTGAAAACTATTACGGACTACAAAGGAAAACCCAGGCGCAAGCTGCCCAGTGACGCAAGCCTACCAGACAAACTAAATGCCTTTTATGCTTGCTTTGAGGCAAGCAACACTGAAGCATGCATGAGAGCACCAGCTGTTCCAGACAACTGTGTGATCATGCTCTCCATAGCCGATGTGAACAAGATCTTTAAACAGGTCAACATTCACAAAGCCACTGGGCCAGACTGGTCACTAGGACGTGTACTCAAAGCATAAGAGGACAAAATGGCAAGTGTCTTAACTGACATTTTCAACCTCTCCCTGACCGAGTCTGTAATACCTACATGTTTCAAACAGACACACATAGTCCCTGTGCCAAAGATAACCTTCTTAAATGATTACCGCCCCGTAGCACTCAAGTTGGTAGCCATGAAGTGCTTTGAAAGGCTGGTCACATCAACACCATCATGCCGGAAACCCTAGACCCACTCCAATTCACATACCTCCCCAGCAGATCCACAGATGATGCAATCTCTGGACAAAAGGAACACCTATGTGAGAATGCTGTTCATTAACTACAGCTCAGCGTTCAACACCATAGTGCCCTCAAAGCTCATCACTAAGCTAAGGATCCCGGGACTAAACACCTACCTCTGTAACTGACTAGAACGGTTTGGACTCTAGACACGTTTTTTCTCCGTTCTATTTGGTAGACTCATGCCATGGTTCTCACAGGTAGGGGAAGTGCTACAATGACTTAGCTCACGATGCAAACCGCAAATTATATGTCACAACACCCTGAGGGCATCAGACACGAAACTAAACACCAATACTTGATGTAACAACAGCTCAAAATAGATTAACAAGTGTATGACATTGTCTACTGCGGGCACCTTTTCATTATAGGATAGACACTTGATTTCTAGCTGCACCAATCAAATCCTTTATTGTAGGGGGATGCAATCATATCACACACAATTTTACCATTTGTAAAAAAAAAAACAACAACATATGGATATTTTTTATACAGACTAGATCAGAAAGAGGTGAAACTTGACAAATTATCCAAAGGATTATAATAAAATGAGTCCATGGCTCAGGTGTAGGCTACGGTGAAAGCTGTAGCCAGAGACAGAAGAGGAAGCTAGACAGCCCACTCTTTTTTTTCTGTTTTTTTTCTGGATCAATGCAAGTCAATGAACAAAGTAGACCCGACCCAGATGCTTTTGCATTGGTGTCTATGGGAGACCCACCCTGTTAATTAAGTAGACCGGAACTGACTATTTATTTACAATGGTATACGGCCTGAGTAACTATCTAAATTTATCCACCATCTTTGCTATAGCCAAAGATTATCTATTATGTTGCTCAGTTCAGTCGTGACTCATGAACTTCGCAGGTGTTTCTAATTAATAAATAATACCATGCTGGTGGGTGGTACCATTCAAATAAAACCCAGGCCTGAAATGAAATGTAAGCAAAAAAACTATGTGCACATCATTTCATAGGAAAATACACGTCATTGGCACGAATTTGCACAAAGTGGGCAGTTCAGGTTTGTCACTTCAAGGCCAAATATATCATACTTTGACTAAAACGATGACTTATTTACTTAAATAGTTGTGCAATGTCATGGGTAAGCTTTGGCTGTCATCTTTCATTTGAAAAGTGGATTTCTACTGGTGTAGATGCCTCACCAGTTTCAACGTCAACAGTGAATGCTGGATGCTGGCCTTCTAGGCAGAGCTCCTCTGTCCAGTGTCTGTGTTCTTTGCAACTCTGCCTAGAAGGCCAGGATCCCGGAGTCGCCTCTGTTGATGTTGAGACTGGTGTTTTGCAGGTACTATTTAATGAAGCTGCCAGTTGAGGACTTGTGAGGCATCTGTTTCTCAAACTAGACACCCTAATGTACTTGTCCTCTTGCTCAGTTTTGCACCAGGGCCTCCCACTCCTCTTTCTATTCTGGTTGGAGCCAGTTTGCACTGTTCTGTGAAGCGAGTAGTACACAGCGTTGTACGAGATCTTCAATTTCTTGGCAATTTCTCGCATGGAACAGCCTTAATTTCTCAGAACAATAATAGACTGACGAGTTTCAGAAGAAAGTATTGGTTCTGGTCATTTTGAGCCTGTAATCGAACCCACAAATGCTGATCCTCCAGATACTCAACTAGTCTAAAGAAGGCCAGTTTTATTGTTTCTTTAATCAGAACAACAGTTTTCAGCTGTGCTAACATCATTGCAAAAGGGTTTTGATGGTTGCTGATAATGAGCCTCTGTATGCCTATGTAGATATTTCATAAAAAAAACAGGTGTTTTTCCAACGTATACAAGTTGGAAGTTTACATACACCTTAGCCAAATACATTTAAACCATTTTTTTCACAATTCCTGACATTTAATCCTAGTAAAAATTCCCTGTCTTAGGTCAGTTAGTATCACCACTTTATTTTAAGAATGTGACATTTCTGAATAATAGTAGAGAGAATTATTTATTTTAGCTTTTATTTCTTTCATCACATTCCCAGTAGGTCAGACATTTACATACACTCAATTAGTATTTGGTTTCCTTGCCTTTAAATTGTTCAACTTGGGTCAAACGTTTCGGGTAGCCTTCCTCAAGTTGGGGTGAATTCTGGCCCATTCCTCCTGACTGAGCTGGTGTAACTGAGTCAGATTTGTAGGCCTTGCTCCTTGCTCACACACGTTTTTTCAGTTCTGCCCACATATTTTCTATAGGTTTGAGGTCAGGGATTAGTGATGGCCACTCCAATACCGTGACTTTGTTGTCCTTAAGACATTTTGCCACAACTTTGGAAGAAGGCTTGGTGTCAATGTCCATTTGGAAGACCCATTTGCGACCAAGTTTTAACTTCCTGACTGATGTCTTGAGATGTTGCTTCAATATATCCACGTATTTTTTTCCTCATAATGCCATCTATTTTGTGAAGTGCACCAGTCCCTCCTGTAGCAAGCACCCCCACAACATGATGCTGCCACCCCTGTGCTTCACTGTTGGGATGGTGTTCTTCGGCTTGCAAGCCTCCCCAAAATGTATGATCTTTGTCCCCATGTGCAGTTGCAAACCGTAGTCTGGCTTTTTAATGGTGGTTTTGGAGCAGTGGCTTCTTCCTTGCTGAGCGGCCTATCAGATTATGTCGATATCGGACGCGATTTACTGTGGATATAGATACTTTTGTACCTGTTTCCTCCAGCATTTTTACAAGGTCCTTTGCTGTTGTTCTGGGATTGATTTGCACTTTTCACACTAAAGTACGCTCATCTCTAGGAGACAGAACGCGTCTCATTCCTGAGTGGTATGATGGCTATGTGGTCCCAAGATGTTTATACTTGCATACTATTGTTTGTACATATGAACGTGGTACCTTCAGGCATTTGGAAATTACTCCCAAGGATGAACCAGACTTGTGGAGGTCTACAATTTCTTTTCTGAGGTCTTGGCTGATTTCTTTTGATTTTCCCATGATGTCAAGCAAAGAGGCACTGAGTTTGAAGGTAGGCCTTGAAATACATCCACAGGTACACCTCCAATGGACTCAAATGATGTCAATTAACCTATCAGAAGCTTCTAAAGTCATGACATAATTTTAATGGCACAGTCAACTTAGTGTATGTGAGCTTCTGACACACTGGAATTGTGATACAGTGAATTATAAGTGAAATAATCTGTCTGTAAACAATTGTTGAAAAAATGACTTGTGTCATGCACAAAGTAGATGTCCTAACCGACTTTAAGTGGTTGAAAAATGAGTTTTAATGACTCCAACCTAAGTGTATGTAAACTTCCGAATTCAACTGTATGTATATATATATATATTTACATATAGTTACGTATATATATATATATTTACATACAGTTGACTATATATATATATATATATATACACTGCTCAAAAAAATAAAGGGAACACTTAAACAACACAATGTAACTCCAAGTCACACTTCTGTGAAATCAAACTGTCCACTTTGAAAGCAACACTGATTGACAATAAAATTCACATGCTGTTGTGCAAATGGAATAGACAACAGGTGGAAATTATAGGCAATTAGCAAGACACCCCAAATAAAGGAGTGGTTCTGCAGGTGGTGACCACAGACCACTTCTCAGTTCCTATGCTTCCTGGCTGATGTTTGGTCACTTTTGAATGCTGGTGGTGCTTTCACTCTAGTGGTAGCATGAGACGGAGTCTACAACCCACACAAGTGGCTCAGGTAGTGCAGCTCATCCAGGATGGCACATCAATTCGAGCTGTGGCAAGAAGGTTTGCTGTGTCTGTCAGCATAGTGTCCAGAACATGGAGGCGCTACCAGGAGACAGGCCAGTACATCAGGAGACGTGGAGGAGGCCAACAACCCAGCAACAGGACCGCTACCTCCGCCTTTGTGCAAGGAGGAGCAGGAGGAGCACTGCCAGAGCCCTGCAAAATGACCTCAGCAGGCCACAAATGTGCATGTGTCTGCTCAAACGGTCAGAAACTCCATGAGGGTGGTATGAGGGCCCGACATCCACAGGTGGGGGTTATGCTTACAGCCCAACACCGTACAGGATGTTTGGCATTTGCCAGAGAACACCAAGATTGGCAAATTCGCCACTGGCGCCCTGTGCTCTTCACAGATGAAAGCAGGTTCACACTGAGCACATGTGACAGACGTGACAGTCTGGAGACGCCATGGAGAACGTTCTGCTGCCTGCAACATCCTCCAGCATGACCGGTTTTGGCGGTGGGTCAGTCATGGTGTGGGGTGGCATTTCTTTGGGATGCCGCACAGCATGTGCTCGCCAGAGGAAGCCTGACTGCCATTTTGTACCGAGATGAGCTCCTCAGACCCCTTGTGAGACCATATGCTGGTGCGGTTGGCCCTGGGTTCCTCCTAATGCAAGACAATGCTAGACCTCATGTGGCTGGAGTGTGTCAGCAGTTCCTGCAAGAGGAAGGCATTGATGCTATGGACTGGCCCGCCCGTTCCCCAGACCTGAATCCAATTGAGCACATCTGGGACATCATGTCTCGCTCCATCCACCAACGCCACGTTGCACCACAGACTGTCCAGGAGTTTGCGGATGCTTTAGTCCAGGTCTGGAGGTCTGGGAGGAGATCCCTCAGGAGACCATCCGCCACCTCATCAGGAGCATGTATAGGTATTGTAGGGAGGTCATACAGGCACGTGGAAGCCACGCACACTACTGAGCCTCATTTTGACTTGTTTTAAGGACATTACATCAAAGTTGGATCAGCCTGTAGTGTGGTTTTCCATTTGGAGTGTGACTCCAAATCCAGACCTCCATGGGTTGATAAATTTGATTTCCATTGATCATTTTTGTGTGATTTTGTTGTCAGCACATTCAACTATGTAAAGAAAAAAGTATTTAATAAGAATATTTCATTCATTCAGATCTAGGATGTGTTATTTTAGTGTTCCCTTAATTTTTTTGAGCAGTGTATATAGCACCATAACGTTTTTTTATTGTGGTTTAATAGCCATTTTCTATTCTTAAAATCCATTGTATTTATTAAATAATTAATTCAGTTATATAAAAAAAAAGCTGTGGCCAAAACACACTCCAAAATATTCTAATGAGCCACAGCCCCTACATTTAAATTATTACTAAAAGAGGAAATAACCCTTTTTTGAACTGCAAAGAACCATTGAAATTCTCAAAGTTATGCTACGCTTGATACCGGAGCTCCGAGGCATCACTATCACTTTATCAGAAGTACCTCATCATTGACCTCCAAAGCATTGTTTGATCACATGCTTTTTCAAACCATGTGTGGCAAAATGTGAGATCCCACTGATTTCACCGTGGGTTCTGTTGATTCTTTTGACACTGACATCTACTGGACACTGTACTTACAAATATAGCTAGGGTTTTATCCATAATGTTCACCTGACTAGGGGTGACAGGTAGCCTAGTGGTTAGAGCGTTGGGCCAGGAAGGTTGCTAGCTCGAATCCCTGAGCTGACATGGTAAAAATCTGTCGTTCTGCTCCCGGATAAGGCATTTAACCCACTGATCCTAGGCGGTCATTGTAAATAAGAATTTGTTCTTAACTGACTTGTCTTGTTAAATAAATATAAACTATTTTAAAAAGTAGTAGAGGAGAGAACTAGGGGATATTCAGGGACGTGAGAGGATGAGTTTTAATCCCGTTAAAGGCACACTATTTAGAAAATGGTTCTTCATGCACTGTTAATAGTTTTTATTTAGTGTAGTATAAGCTTAATTTGAAAAATAGTCAACTTGAAGGCAAAGAAGAGAAGCATGATGTAAGATGCAAACCTGATATTCCAACTGATTATAGGCTACTAAAGCCAAAAGCTACACCACAGTGTTATCCTGATAATATTGGAGAAAAAACATTGATCTGATAATCACACACTTCTATTTATTGCTGGCCAGCTGATGTTACTAATATGCATTGTGTACAGATAATGAAGCTCAGTTTTTCAGCACAATTTGGTGAAAGCGGAGAAGCCTTCAGAAAGCCTTGATTTCCCATCGCTAGTTCCACATAGAACCATCACCCTTCCCAAAGACCCCTTGAGGAAGCCTAATTTCTTAGTGTGAGTCACCAAGGACACCCTTCTGCCACATGTAGAATGCATGGGAGAATTGGCAGTGCTAAAGCCACAAGTGTATAGTAGATTTACAATAATCTATTCTAATTCTGTGGTAAACCAAATACGAACAACAGTGGTGAAATGTGACAACAGGATCTAGGCCTTCAGAGAGACAGTAAAATGATCAAACCTGCTACAGTATTACTTCCCATTGCAAATATATTGCAAATACACTAACCGGTGAGTTCAAATAAACTAACCGGTGAGTTCAAATACTCTAACCGGTGAGTTCAAATACACAAACCGGTGAGTTCAAATACACAAACCGGTGAGTTCAAATACACAAACCGGTGAGTTCAAATACACAAACCGGTGAGTTCAAATACACAAACCGGTGAGTTCAAATACTCTAACCGGTGAGTTCAAATACACTAACCGGTGAGTTCAAATACACTAACCGGTGAGTTCAAATACACTAACCGGTGAGTTCAAATACTCTAACCGGTGAGTTCAAATACACTAACCGGTGAGTTCAAATACACTAACCAGTGAGTTTTAACAATATTTCACACTCGTTACTTTCAGAGATAGCTACAGCAAGTGAGCTGAAAAAAAAACTGTGCCACTCACCATACGATTATCATTTGAAAACTATGTTTGAAAGTTAATCTTGAAAAGGGTGATGCTAACACTAATACAACACAAGCTAGTTACTAGCGTGGGAAAACTACTGCTCGCTATTGCCACTGATTATTTGCCCTTGGGATCTCAGCTCTTGCGCTCACATTTTTTTAAACGGTCCCACCCATTGCATGTTAAATTGTGATTGGTTCATTCCACTGTCTCTCCAAAATGCAGCTCTAATACATTTGAATGGCAGAGGCCTTCTGTCCAGCTTCTGGAGTCCTAGCCAATGCCAGGGTGATTTAGCCAGAGACAACCAAAGAAAAATCCTGATTGGATATTTTTTTCTCTTCAGTATAGTACTGCTTTTACATCATATCGGAAACTCGTTATTATTAGTTATTTACGTCTAACTTTCTATTGGTTGATTCTGATACTTCCCAAGTATGCAACTCGGTACCTTTCTACCACCAGTAAGCAAGTAAAACATTTCAAAGTTTCATAGCTTCCAAGAGGAAAGAAGGCCAAGAAAGCCTTCACAGTTCCCCACTGACAGACAGTAGCTATCGATAGTTGTTAATCTCAGATAAAGTATCTGTAATATATAGATGTACTCTACTACTGTGTGGGTGTATGCTCTCCCCACTCCTGTCTCCATCCCCCCACCTCCCTACCCTACCCTACTCTCACCTCTCTCCCTCCCCCCCAGCTCTCTCTCAACTCTACCCTCACCTCTCTCTACCCTACCCTCTCCTCTCTCCCTCCCCCCACCTCCCTACCCTACCCTACTCTCACCTCTCTCTCTACCCTACCCTCACCTCTCTCCCTCCCCCACCTCCCTACCCTACCCTACCCTCACCTCTCCCCCCCCCCAGCTCTCTCCCTACCCTACTCTCACCTCTCTCCCCCCACCTCTCTCCCTACCCTACTATCACCTCTATCCCCCCACCTCCCTACCGTACCCTCACCTCGCTATCTCCCCTCCAGCTCTCTCCCTACCCTACTCTCACCTCTATCCCCCCACCTCCCTACCATACCCTCACCTCGCTCCCTCCCCCTCACCTCTCTCCCTCCACCACCTCTCTGCCCCCCCCCCCAGCTCTCTCTCAACTCTACCCTCACCTCTCTCCATACTCTACCCTCACCTCTCTCTACCCTACCCTCTCCTCTCTCCCTCCCCCCACCTCCCTACCCTACCCTACTCTCACCTCTCTCCATACGCTACCCTCACCTCTCTCTCTACCCTACCCTCACCTCTCTCCCTCCCCCCACCTCCCTACCCTACCCTACCCTCACCTCTCCCCCCCCCCAGCTCTCTCCCTACCCTACTCTTACCTCTCTCCCCCCACCTCTCTCCCTACCCTACTATCACCTCTATCCCCCCACATCCCTACCGTACCCTCACCTCGCTATCTCCCCCCCAGCTCTCTCCCTACCCTACTCTCAGCTCTATCCCCCCACCTCACTACCATACCCTCACCTCGCTCCCTCCCCCTCACCTCTCTCCCTCCACCACCTCTCTGCCTCCCCCGACCTCTCTCTCTCCCTCAACCTCTCCCCCTCCCCTTCCTCTCTCCCTCACCTCTCTCTTTCTTTCTCTTCTTCTTTCTCTCTCAATCTCTCTCTCCCCCTTCTCTGTCTCTCTATCCTTAATTTAAAAACGTCAGTGGCAGTATTATTATCAGGGAGGCATGATGGAGGAGGACTCTGCCAATATAGCCTCCCAGATGTCTTCACTTGCAGCTGGCCAACACTAGCAAACCTGTAATTAAGACACAACACAGGCTGGCTGGCTGGCTGGATGACACACACACACACACACACACACACACACACACACACACAGGCACACATGCATACATGCGCACACACATACATCAAGTAACAAACACACATATGCAACACATAAGGTGAATGAATCCAACCACTCACTCTGCAGTTTGGCTAGTGTGCTCAGGTGAGCTAATAGGCTGAGAGGCTGCTTTACTCTGAGAATATAATTGGTAGAGGGTGGTGATGGTTGATAGACTGAGGCACAACTTTTTACCAGGACCCATATGACTCTGGTCAAAAGTGGTGAACTATATAAAGAATATGGTACCATTTGGGACACAGCCTGAGAGCTGGTTGGTCTAGAGGAGCTGAGAGGATTTGAAAGACTGGCCAGCCTTCATGTGGAGCTGGGCCTGAGCTGAGAGAGGCTGAGAGAAGGAGGCTGGCACAGTGTTAGACTGGGAAGAGACTCTCTAGGCAAGAGGGTTGGCTTTTGGCTCTCTCTCCTAGACTCTCTCTCTCTCTCTCTCCTAGGCTATCTATCTCTCTCATAGTCTCTCTCTCTCTCCTAGGCTCTCTCTTCTCCTAGGCTCTCTCTTCTCCTAGGCTCTCTCTCGCTCTCTCTCCTAGGCTCTCTCTATCTCCTAGGCTATCTCTCTCCTAGGCTCTCTCTCTCCTAGTCTCTCTATCTCTCTCTCTCTCTCTTAGGCTCTCTCTCTCTCTCTCCTAGGCTCTCTCTCTCTCTTTCTCTCTTAGTCTCTCTCTCTCTCTCTCTCTCTCTCTCTCTCTCTCTCTCTCTCTCCTAGGCTCTATATAACACAACCATGTGCAACTGCCACTCTAAACACTCACTCTGTATTGGCCAATAGAAAGTATGGGGGGAGAATACCCACTGTCTGTTTCACACTCTCCCTTACATCAGGGAGGGGTTTCAGGGTTCCAGGGCTGCATGGGCAGCTTCGTAGTGTTTGAGGGTGTGCTTTCTGAGGTCAGCACACAGACCTACAGGATCATGACATTAGAAACAAGGTGGGCAATAGAATATAAAATAAATGAAAGTAGAAGAAATAGAGACAAATATAATATATTATATTATATATATATATATATATAATATATAATAATATATTTTAAAATATTTTTCACAAGAAAATGCCAAATAATACAAAAGAGAGATACGTTTAGATAGAAAGAAAAAAAACAGATCCTTAAAAGCAATTTTCACCCACTTTGAGGGTCACATCACATTAATAATCAGAGAGCATCCTGACCGGTTGCATCACTGCCTGGTATGGCAATTGCTCGGCATCCGACTGTAAGGCTCTGCAGAGGGTAGTGCGTACGGCCCAGTACATCACTGGGGCTAAGCTTCCTGCCACACCCCTCATCTTAAATAAGCATGCCCCTATCATAAAATGTAGAACTAAGAACAGATATAGCCATTGGTTCACTACAGACCTGACTGCCCTTGACCAGCACAAAAACATCCTGTGGCGGACTGCAATAGCATCGAATAGTCCCCGCGATATGCAACTTTTCAGGGAAGTCAGGAAAGCAAAGCAAAGGCCAACTTTTTCAAACAGAAATCTGCATCCTGTAGCTCTAACTTCAAAAAGTTTTGGGACACTGTAAAATCCATGGAGAACACGAGCACCTCCTCCCAGCTGCCCACTGCACTGAGGCTAGGCGACACAGTCACCAACGATAAATCCATGATAATCGGAAATTTCAAAAAGCATCTCTCCACGGCTGGCCATGCCTTCCCCCTGGCTACCCCAACCCCGGCCAACAGCTCTGCACCCCCCGCAGCTACTTGCCCGATCCTCCCCAGCTTCTCCTTCACCCAAATCCAGATCGCAGATGTTCTGAAAGAGCTGCAAAACCTGGACCCGTACAAATCAGCTGGGCTAGACAATCTGGACCCTCTCTTTCTAAAACTATCCGCCGCCATTGTTGCAACCCCTATTACCAGTCTGTTCAACCTCTCTTTCATTTAGTCCGAGATCGCTAAAGATTGGAAAGCTGCCGCTGTCATCCCCCTCTTCAACGGGGGTGACACTCTTGACCCAAACTGTTACAGACATATATCCATCCTGCCCTGCCTTTCTAAAGTCTTGCAAAGCCAAGTTTATGAACAGATCACTGAACATTTCGAATCCCACCGTACGTTCTCCGCTGTGCAATCCGGTTTCCAAGCGGGTCACGTGTGCACCTCAGCCACGCTCAAGGTACTAAACGATATCATAACCGCCATTGATAAAAGACAGTACTGTGCTGTCACGCCCTGACCATAGTTTACTTTGTATTTTCTATGTTTTGGTTGGTCAGGGTGTGATCTGAGTGGGCATTCTATGTTACATGTCTAGTTTGTCCAGTTCTATGTTCGGCCTGATATGGTTCTCAATCAGAGGCAGGTGTTCGTCATTGTCTCTGATTGGGAACCATATTTAGGTAGCCTGGGTTTCACTGTGTGTTTGTGGGTGATTGTTCCTGTCTATGTGTTTTTCACCAGATAGGCTGTTTAGGTTTTCGTTACGTTCGTTACGTTTTGTTTTATAGTATTGTATTGGAGATTCGTGTTTCGTATTATTAATAAACATGGATCGTAAACCACACGCTGCATTTTGGTCCGACTCTCCTTCGCATCAAGAAAACCGTTACAGAATCACCCACCACCAACGGACCAAGCAGCGTGTCAACAGGCAGCAACAGCAGCGTAAAGAGGAATGGACATGGGAGGACGTTTTAGATGGCAAGGGCTGTTACACTTGGGAGGAGATACTGGCTGGAAGAGATCGCCTCCCATGGGAACAGGTGGAGGCACTTAGGAGAGCTGAGGCAGCCGGAGAGAGGAGCCGGCGATATGAGGGAACACGGCTGGCAAGGAAGCCCGAGAGGCAGCCCCAAAAATTTCTTGGGGGGGGGCTAACAGGGAGTATGGCTACGCCAGGTAGGAGACCTGCGCAAACTCCCTGTGCTTACCGGGGGGCTAGAGAGACCGGACAGGCACCGTGTTATGCAGTGGTGCGCACGGTGTCTCCAGTGCGGGTGCATAGCCCGGTGCGGTATATTCCAGCTCCGCGTGTCGGCCGGGCTAGATTGAGCGTCGAGCCTAATGCCATGAAGCCGGCTCTACGCAGCTGGTCCCCAGTGCGTCTCCTTGGGCCGGCTTACATGGCACCAGCCTTGCGCTCGGTGTCTCCGGTTCGCCTGCATAGCCCAGTGCGGGCTATTCCACCTCTCCGCACTGGCAGGGCGACCGTGAGCATTCAACCAGGTAAGGTTGGGCAGGCTCGGTGCTCAAGAGCTCCAGTGCGCCTGCACGGTCCGGTTTTTCCAGTACCACCTCCACACCCCAGCCCTCCGGTAGCAGCTCCCCGCACCAGGCTTCCTGTGCGTGTCCTTGGCCCAGTACCACCAGTGCCAGTACCACGCATCAAGCCTACAGTGCGCCTCGCCTGTCCAGCGCTGTCGGAGCCCTCCTCCTCTCCAGCGCTGTCGGAGTCTCCCGCCTGTTTAGCGCTGTTAGAGCCTTCCTTCTCTACAGCGCTGCCGGAGTCTCCCGCCTGTTCAGAACTGCCAGTTAGCATAGAGCTGCCAGTTAGCATAGAGCTGCCAGTTAGCTTAGAGCTGCCAGTTAGCAAGGAGCTGCCAGTCTGCAAGGAGCTGCCAGTCTGCAAGGAGCTGCCAGTCTGCAAGGAGCTGCCAGTCTGCATAGAGCTGCCAGTCTGCAAGGAGCCGCCAGAGCTGCCAGTCTGCAAGGAGCCGCCAGAGCTGCCAGTCTGCAAGGAGCCGCCAGAGCTGCCAGTCTGCAAGGAGCCGCCAGAGCTGCCAGTCTGCAAGGAGCCGCCAGAGCTGCCAGTTAGCATGGAGCAGCCAGGGCCGCCAGTCAGCATGGAGCAGCCAGGGCCGCCAGTCAGCATGGAGCAGCCAGGGCCGCCAGTCAGCATGGAGCAGCCAGTCAGCATGGAGCAGCCAGTCAGCATGGAGCAGCCAGAGCAGCCAGTCAGCATGGAGCAGCCAGAGCTGCCAGTCAGCATGGAGCAGCCAGAGCTGCCAGTCAGCATGGAGCAGCCAGTCAGCATGGAGCAGCCAGAGCTGCCAGTCAGCATGGAGCAGCCAGTCAGCATGGAGCAGCCAGAGCTACCAGTCATCATGGAGCAGCCAGTCAGCATGGAGCAGCCAGAGCTGCCAGTCGACGAGACTCTTCCAGATCTGCCAGTCGACCAGACTCTTCCAGATCTGCCAGTCGACCAGACTCTTCCAGATCTGCCAGTCGTCCAGACTCTTCCAGATCTGCCAGTCGTCCAGACTCTCTCAGATCTGCCAGTCGTCCAGATTCTCCCAGATCCGCCAGTCGACCAGATTCTCCCAGATCCGCCAGTCGACCAGATTCTCCCAGATCCGCCAGTCGACCAGATTCTCCCAGATCCGCCAGTCGACCAGATTCTCCCAGATCCGCCAGTCAACCAGATTCTCCCAGATCCGCCAGTCGACCAGATTCTCCCAGATCCGCCAGTCGACCAGGATCTGCTGAAACCGCCAGCCAGCCAGGTTCTGGTAGTTTCTACTACCTGCCTGGACTTCCTCTCAGTGCTGAGCTTCTTCTCAGTGCTGAGCTTCCTCTCAGTGCTGAGCTACCCATCTGTCCCGAGTTACCTCTGTCCCGAGCTGTCCCTCTGTCCCATGTTATCATTGTGGTGGGTAACCTATTTAGGGACGTTTAGGAGGGGGATTAAAACTGTCATGGAGTGGGGTCCACGTCCAGCGCCAGAGCCGCCACCGCGGACAGATGCCCACCCAGACCCTCCCCTATAGGTTCAGGTTTTGCGGCCGGAGTCCGCACCTTGGGGGGGGGGTACTGTCACGCCCTGACCATAGTTTACTTTGTATTTTCTATGTTTTGGTTGGTCAGGGTGTGATCTGAGTGGGCATTCTATGTTACATGTCTAGTTTGTCCAGTTCTATGTTCGGCCTGATATGGTTCTCAATCAGAGGCAGGTGTTCGTCATTGTCTCTGATTGGGAACCATATTTAGGTAGCCTGGGTTTCACTGTGTGTTTGTGGGTGATTGTTCCTGTCTATGTGTTTTTCACCAGATAGGCTGTTTAGGTTTTCGTTACGTTCGTTACGTTTTGTTTTATAGTATTGTATTGGAGATTCGTGTTTCGTATTATTAATAAACATGGATCGTAAACCACACGCTGCATTTTGGTCCGACTCTCCTTCGCATCAAGAAAACCGTTACATGTGCAGTCGTCTTCATCGACCTGGCCAAGACTTTCGACTCTGAAAATCACTGTATTCTTATCGGCAGACTCAATAGCCTTGGTTTCTCAAATGACTGCCTCACATGGTTCACCAACTACTTCGCAGATAGAGTTCAGTGTGTAAAATTGGAGGGCCTGTTGTCCGGACCTCTGGCAGTCTCTATGGGGGTACCACAGGGTTCAATTCTCGGGCCGACTCTTTTCTCTGAATATATCAACGATGTCTCTCTTGCTGCGGGTGATTCCCTGATCCACCTCTATGCAAACGACACCATTCTGTATACTTCTGTCCCTTCTTTGGACACTGTGTTAACAAACCTCCAAATGAGCTTCAATGCAATTCAACACTCCTTCTGTTGGCCTCCAACTGCTCTTAAACGCTAGCAAAACCAAATGCATGTTTTTCAACACGTTTGCTGCCCGCACCCGCCCGCCCGACTTGCATCACTACTCTGGAAGGTTCTGACCTCGAATACGTGGACAACTAAAAATAGGTGTCTGGCTAGACTGTAAACTCTCCTTCCAGACTCATATCAAACATCTCCAATCCAAAATCAAATCTAGAATTGGCTTCCTATTTTGCAACAAAGCCTCCTTCACTCACGCCGCCAAACTTACCCTAGTAAAACTGACTATCCTACCGATCCACGACTTCGGCGATACTCTACCAATACTCTACTCTGCAAAATGGATGCAGTCTATCACAGTGCCATCCGTTTTGTTACCAAAGCGCCTTACACCACCCACCACTGCGACCAGTATGCTCTAGTTAGCTGGCCCTTGCTACATATTCGTCGCCAGACCCACTGGCTCCAGGTCATCTATAAGTCTATGCTAGGTAAAGCTCCGCCTTATCTCAGCTCACTGGTCACGATAACAACACCCACCCGTAGCACGCGCTCCAGCACGTATATCTCACTGGTCATCCCCAAAGCCAACACCTACTTTGGCTGCCTTTTTTTCCAGTTCTCTGCTGCCAGTGACTGGAACGAATTGCAAAAATTGCTGAAGCTGGAGAGTTACATTTCCCTTACTAACTTTAGACATCAGCTATCTGACCAGCTAACCGATCGCTGCAGCTGTACATGGTCCATCTGTAAATAGCCCACCCAATCTAACTACCTCATCCCCCATTTATTTACTTTGCTGCTCTTTTGCACACCAGTATCACTACTTACTCACCATCATCTGCTCTTCATCATCTGATCATTTATCACTCCAGTGTTAATCTGCTATATTGTAATACTTTGCTACTATGGCCTATTTATTGCCTTACCACCTCATGCCATTTGCACACACTGTATATAGTGTTATTTACTGTACGCTTGTTTATTCCATGTGTAACTCCGTGTTGTTGTTTCTGTCACACTGCTTTGCTTTATCTTGGCCAGGTCGCAGTTGTAAATGAGAACTTGTTCTCAACTAGCCTAGCCTAGCACGCGCACACACACGCACACATAGTATACACACAAACACACATACATACATACATACATACATACAAACATACATACATACATACATACATACATACATACAAACATACACACCACATGAGGGGCAGATTAATTTTCCACCAGTGATGGTTGCCTCTGCTGCACCTCATTACATTTTCCTCTCTGTGATTCTGTCCTGGAGGTGTGTGTCACACTGCTTTAGGAGGGTCTTGCTATTTTCCTTAAAGTGTTTATTTTGTCCCCAAGAAGACCTCTGTCTTCAGCTGTCCATAAAGGATCTTTGAGGTGATTGTTCGTGTTTGGCTGTAGATGTTTGTGTAGGGTACCCTGTCCTCCCATGTTAGACCCACGATCTGTTGTAGACACCGGATGTTAAAGGCCTCAAAGATTTTGATGTGCCAGGCTTCTGCGCCGTACAAAAGGATGGATAAGCCAAGCTGGTCACTAAAAATAGACTGCGATTTCAGACGTTTGAAAAGGTCCTGGGAACGTTGATATGTTTTTCCTAGGTGCTCACCAAAAAAAGACAAATTATTACCCAGCACTGGGCAGGAACTCAGAGCACCAATTCACAATGCTCTGGCAAGCCTTGAGAATACTATGAATATTGTTCATATCTAGTGTGTAGTTAATTATTATTTAGTTTTAAGCCCTAACCTTAACTACTCTGAGTTAATACCTAAACTATTACCCTTTTGAGTTGTTTCTGTTTTAACCCTGTAACTGTAATAAACCGTGTAACCAAGTGGAAATAATGCATCAAAAACAGATGTTCATTCATAATACGTCAAACCTCTAAGGGAAACTATGAGATCTTGTTGGGATGACACTGCCTTGTAAACTGCGGTCTTGGTGGGTATTGTCAGCTTCCTGTTCTCAAATACCCTGGACTTCAGTCGCCCAAAGGCAGCAGAGTCCGCACGGACAGGACACTGCCGAGGTCCGTGCAGTGAGGTACGACTTTGACTGTCGATGTGGAAGGTGGACACTTCTTGATGTGGGGATGACTTGTTGCACAATGATTTGCATTGTTTTGATGCTGAGGCCGATGGAGGTGTAGATAGAGGAGACCACGTTTAGCGAGTGCTGTATGGATTCCTGTGAGTTGAAGAGGAGAACACAGACTTCTGCATATTGTAGTTGGAAGATGTTTTGAGTCAAGGTCTTGGTGGCACCTTGGAGGTTGAAAAGATTGCAGTCCAGGCGAAACTGTATGCCCACTCCATCATCATCTCCCAGAACTCCAACCACACACACACACACACACACACACACACACACACACACACACACACACACACACACACACACACACACACACACACACACACACACACACACACACACGAACAGCCAAACACACAGGCTTCTCATGCATTAGCTCACACCCATGTAGCTCTGGCCTAACTTATTCATAAGCCAGACCAGAAATAGACTCCAGGATTTCATAAGAAAATGTTTTCTTTTAGTCCAAGTTGCTTGGAAAGAACAGACTTGGTTGTGAGAGAGGGAGAGAGAGGGAGAAAGTTAATGCCCTCAAATCCTTATGGACACATGTTGTATGTGCGTATGACCCACTAACAAACATATGATATGACCCACTGGGCAAAAACTGGTCATTTCAACCCCAAAATTATATGTGATGGGAAATATTGATTGGATTTGCAAAAAGTAATCAACGTAAGGGAATTTAGTATTTTTTTCAACCAACTTTTAACCTAAATTCAATGATAAGGTGACATTTTTGGTAGATTTTTATGTTGAATTCATGTTAGTTAACAACTCAACCAAATGTAAATCAAAACTAGATGTTGAACTGACATATGTACCCAGTGGGGAGTGTATAGGAATGAATGAAACATATGGTGAGTGTATTTGTCAATGAGATATAAGTACACAGTACATCAGTGGAGGCTCCTCAGAGGAGGAAGGGGAGGACCATCCTCCTCAGTGAATTTCATTAAAACATTTTTTTGAAACATTCAAAAAGTTATCCATTTTCATAAAACTATACTACATATTTTCACGTCAACAACTAATTAAAACACACTGTCACTACAAAACCTCGATGTGCTATGGTAGTAAAATACATATTCATTATTTTATTATGACACTTCTTTATACACTTTAAACAAATGTTGTAGAACTAAAGGGGTACTAAAATTCAAAATCAAATAGCTAAATGATCCATGGTATGACAATCTTAAAACAATTCCATATGTCAGCTTGTGTATAAAAGAGAGAGGGAGAGAAGGAGAGAGAGAAAGAGAAAAAAAGGAGGAGAGAGTACCATGTAGAAAGCGAGAGATGGAGAGATACTTTAAATGGATTCTGTTGGCAATGAGATCTCTGTCTCAGCTCAGTAAAACCTGTGTGTGTGTGTGTGTGTGTGTGTGTGTGTGTGTGTGTGTGTGTGTGTGTGTGTGTGTGTGTGTGTGTGTGTGTGTGTGTGTGTGTGTGTGTGTGTGTGTGTGTGTGTGTGGCAGTTAAGAGGTTAATAAGCAGAGTACCTCAGTGGCATATTGTACGGGCTAAATCCGCTGACTCAATGTTGCATCCAGCTTCAAGCCCCCATAAACTCGCGTATGCAAACACACACACACACACACGCGCACGAGCACATACACATCCACACATCGACGAACCCACACTCATCACGAAACACTTTGCAATTTGTGAGAACACACCTCAATCTCTCTCACTAACTCTACGACGTTATGCCCCTCTCTTCAGACTCTAAACAGCTCTACACGCGCACTCGCACACACAAACACACACAGATTGGACCTGTCAGCCTCCAGTATTCCCCCTGCCTTTCCCTCGGCCCAGGCTGACTTCTGATTGGCTAACGCTCCGTAAGGCTGAATCCAGCAAAGCCTTTCACTCCCCTCCTCTCCCTCTGCAGAGGAGAAAAAGAAGGAGGGAACAAAAGAAAACAATCAGCTCTGGCTTTGATCTTCTCGTCCTCTCCTTCTTCTGTGTCGCTCTGTTTATGTGTTTGTTTTGAACACGGCGATTTAGAGACCAAATCTCTGTCAGCGACGTCTTCAGCTGTTTACCATATCCAGAACCACAGAGTCTCTCTCTCACCACCTCTAATGCACTACATCGCTCTGTGACTTCCTAGTCACTACAGCTATTGAGGAACAAGCTTTCTCCACTTCAACTCACCGGTAACCAGCTACGAGCAAACAGTCTCAATCAGCCTGCTAGCTACTGTACCAGCAGCAGCATCAGCAAACCTCCCCTCTCTCCTTCTTGCCCTCCCTCCTTTCTGTCTCTTTCTCTCTCTCTCCCCTCCCGCCCTCCCCTCTTTTATCCGTCTCCTGACTGCATGGTGTGCTGTGGTACAGTACCGTCTGTGTAGAGTGAGTCTCCAGGGTCTATACCCTCTCTGCCTTTGTCCAGGATCCCAACCTCGTTGCACCAAGCCTGGGTACGCCAGCTAGCCCTCACCCCTGCTGCCCCGCCAGACTGCCGGAACTGGACAAGAGCTTCTGATACAGCCGAGAGTAGCAAGGGAGAGGGAGAGAAAGAGAGAGGGAGAGTGAGAGAAAGAGAGAGGGAAAGTGTGTGAGAGAAAGGATAGTTCAGAGTGAGAGAGGTGGAAGAGGAAAAGGACTGGAAGCCAAAACGGCAGAAAGATTGTAAGAATTGAAATAAAAACAGAGTGAAGAGAAGAGAAAAGGGTGGCAAGTTGGAGAAGAGGATAGAAAAAAAGAGAGGTACAGTGAAAACGCCTCTCGGTTTCTTCTTCTCTCTCTCTCTTCTTGTTCCCTCTCCTTCGTTCTCTCTCCTTTTTCCCTGTGGCGGAGCGATTAAGAGGTTTTTTTAAAGATCCAGGGAGGAGAGAGTTGCCTGCGAAAGGAGAGAACCAGAGAGAGTGGAGCATTTCTGTCACGCTTCATAGAATCTTCCAGAAAACAAGACTGACCATTCTGGAGACAGACGGACACACTAACGAGACACTGACGGGACACTAACGGGACACTAAAACTCAACAACCAACAAACAACTAACCAAACAACCAAACCAACGAGTGAACTGAGGAACGAGAGAATCGGTAAGAGAGCGAAACAGTCGGACGGACGTAGAGAGAGAAAGGAGAGAGTGCTGGCCTCCCTGCCACCCCTCTTGCCCTCGGCCAAAATGATGATGTATTTCTGGGTGAGTACCTCGCCTGTTGGGGTTGGGGGGTATAGGCTACACGTTGGGGGGAGTAGGGAAATGCCTGGCCGCTGGAGCTCTGGAGTGGCATATCTGAACTGGAAAGGGGGCCGTGTGGGAGGTCATCACACGCACACACACAAACTCATGCACACAAACACACACACACGCTCACACGCTCACACGCTCACACACAAACCCACTGACACACGCATGCAAACGAACACAAACACAAACCCACACAAGCATCACAAACATACACTCACTATGATAATAGCTGTAACTGTATCACCCACCGGATGCAAACTAGCCGCATATGTGGACTACGCTCTCTCTCGTTCTCTGTTTCCCTTTCTTTCTCTCTCTCTTTCTCTCTCTCTTTCTCTCTCTCTTTCTCTGTTTCCCTTTCTTTCTCTCTCTCTTTCTCTCTCTCTTTCTCTGTTTCCCTTTCTTTCTCTCTCGCTTTCTCTCTCTCTTTCTCTGTTTCCCTTTCTTTCTCTCTCTCTTTCTCTGTTTCCCTTTCTTTCTCTCTCTCTCTCTCGCTCTCTGTTTCCCTTTCTCTCTCTCTCTCTCTTTCTCTCTCTTTCTCTGTTTCCCTTTCTTTCTCTCTTGCTCTCTGTTTCACACAGAGGTGGGAGAAGGTGAGAGGAGGGAGGGATGGAGAAATAGAGAGGTGGGAGAGGGTGAGAGGGTGAGTGGAGGGAGGGAGAAGGTGAGAGGAGTGAGGGAGGAGAAGTGGGAGAGGGTAGATTCCGCTGAATCCCAGTAAAAAAAAGATTTTATTAAAGCTGGTTTTTATCTGGGATGCGGGATTCTATGATATGAACTTATCCTGAGAAGGCCCTCCATTGTGGCAGCCCTGCCGGAATTCTCTCCCGGTTTTGTGTTTTCAGAGAGAGAACAGGAATATGGAATTAGTTGACTTCTGGTTTGGGGTAGAGATCGGAGATTTGATTGTCTGGATGAACTTGATGATTCTTTTATCATGTAGACCTTGACAGATTGTAGAATGTATCAATGTTGTGTTGTTCTCACGTTGTGTAGTTCTCACGTTGTGTTCAAACGTTGTGAATATCAGTGCACCATCAGTGCTCTGAGAGAATAAGAGATCTTATAGTGATTGGTGTACTGTGCATAGTCTAACCCCCCAAATCCCCCAAATGACGTACAAAAACTTGCTTTGGGCAATTCTGTGTTGTGTTGTGTGGTTGGCTGCATGCTGAGAAGAGGAAGTTGGAGGGGTAGGAGAGAAAGGAGAAATAGAGAGAGAGAGAGAGAGAGAGAGAGAGAGAGAGAGAGAGAGAGAGAGAGAGAGAGAGAGAGAGAGAGAGAGAGATGAAGTTCTGCGATGTGCTTTAAACCTGCTGTTCTGACATCAGCTGCTCTATGCTGGATCTGACTGTCAAGTATTACTGTACCAAGTATAGATCCTTGAAAACCAATAAAAGTACCAAGATCCCTCAATATAACTCTGTCTTTATCTTCAATTCTCCACTCTTCAATGGCCCGTGCACACTCAGGTTGTTCAACTGATGTACAACACATTTGCCAAAATGGTATTGACTGTTTTCAATATGTGTTGTGGAGACACTGCACTCCGTATAAAAAAATTTGCACAGACAAACTCTGTTGTATCACACATATCTCAGTTGTATTACAACTGTTGTGTCAAATGCGTTGTACAACCTGCATATGTATCTTGCCAGATTTCTACACCGTCCTCCTTTACTCCAGATGAATAGTGCCTATGTATGTGTCTTGAAGGATTTAATGATGGCCTGAGTGGAGTGCCTGTCTGCCAAGTTGCCTGTCTGTCAGTGTCTGTCAGTCTGTGAGTGTAGATCAGGAGCTAGCTATCAGGGCTACCTGATACCTCAGCTACCTCAGAGGAGGAAATCCTACTCAGTGAATTTCATGAAAAATAAAAATAGTGAAACATATAGTGAAAGTTATCCTTTTTAGATACAATTATCCTAAATAGATTCACATATCACTGAATAACTGATTAAAACAAACTGTTTTGCAATGAAGGTCTACAGAAGCCTCTACAGCACCCTCTAGAGTAGCACCATGGTGTAGCTGGAGGACAGCTATTTTCCATCCTCCATACATTGACTTCAATAGAAAAACATGGGAGGCTCTCACCCACTTCCATAGACTTGCACAGTAATTATGATGACTTCCGGGGGACATCCTCCGACCGCTCTTGCAGTATGAACTAATATTTTCAAAGGATCAGAGAATGAGAATGAATCTAGTACTGAAAGCATAAGCTACAGCTTTCAGTACAAAGTTTGGTGAGTAGTTGACTCAAAGAGAGAGAAAAACAATAGAGAAAAACAATAGTTAAGTAATTATTTTCATCAAACATTAAGGAAAAGCAGTAGAGAGAGAGAGAGGAGCGAGAGAGAGAGAGATATTTCATTGTATTCTTTTCTTCTCAGTGTACCTTTCACTTACTTAGCTATTACAGCTAATTTAGCCTACTCAACAGCCTGACTCAAACAGAGGGTAAGGCTATCCAACACTGCAACTCTTCAAGGTAAGCTTTCATAACTGCTAAACTGCTTGCTGTACACTGTACTGCATGATTGTACACATGGATTGGATTGTGGGTCTACTAAAGTGTTAGTTGTAGTTTGTTGACTATAATGTCAATATGGTGACAAGCATGTAGGCTGTGTAGCGGTTAGCAGTTATGGTATAAAGGTTTGGCTCGGAGAGGTTTTTGCACCAGTTCACACTGTTTT
Source organism: Oncorhynchus clarkii lewisi (assembly GCF_045791955.1). Taxonomy (NCBI): domain Eukaryota; kingdom Metazoa; phylum Chordata; class Actinopteri; order Salmoniformes; family Salmonidae; genus Oncorhynchus; species Oncorhynchus clarkii. The sequence goes on along the minus strand of NC_092169.1, from coordinate 30,899,438 downwards.
TGTTGTGCAAAACAGCTGTCCACAAGAGAAGGTAAAAGGTGAGAGGAGGGGAAAGTGTAGATACGAGAGGGAATTATACTACGAGCAAAGTGATGATGCTGTGTGGGTGCTATGAAAGTTAACTGTGTGTGTGCATGTGATTTTGCAAAATATTTCTTAACCTACCTGAATTTGTCCAATGTAAACTCTTGTTTTAGTTGCAAAACTCAACTAGATGCAGGCAAGAGTGTTCAAGGCGGTATTGAATGTGTAACTGTCTGTCATCTTAATTACTCCAATTTGTCTCTCATCCTGTGCACCTACGTTATAAACTTTCATTTGTAGTCTAGGTTGTAGCAACCCCATGATGGGTATTTTTTAGGGCAAATTCGAGTATCATGTAGTAGCCTAAACCTATCGATGTTACATTGAGCTGGTTGAATGGAATATTAATAACAGTCATCCAATATGATGTAATAGAAATAAGGCCATGCTCATGAAAAAATAAATGTGCTCCCACTGCAGTACACTATGTTACATTAATCATTCCCCTTCATCACTCTACCTCACCTGCATCCACTGCTAGACAGGGATTGCATCCCAATTGGCACCCTATTCCCTAAATAGTGCACTACTTTTGACAAGAGCCTATGGGTCCATTTATTCATACAGTGATTCACACAGAGGAAGGGTGGAAGACAAGAGAAGAGGTAAATAGAGGAAGGAAGAGGAAGGAAGAGGGGAGCCCCATAAAGATTGATCAAAGACGAATCAGGGAAGCAGGGAATGTCAGAGAAGCTGATAGAGGAGAGGAGGTTGTCCAGGTGTTTGCAGAAGAAGAACAAGGGATGGAAGGATGATAGGAGGTCAAAGGTGTTGACCATCTAGTTCTCCTTCCATTATTCATACTGTACATTGCTGGGGAGGAGAGAGGGATGGAAGGACGAAGAGAGGAGGATGGAGGAGATGAGATGAGAAGAGAGGCGGATGGAGAGGAGAGGAGAGGAGAGGAGAGGAGAGGAGAGGAGAGGAGAGGAGAGGAGAGGAGAGGAGAGGAGAGGAGAGGAGAGGAGAGGAGAGGGATAAAGTAGAGGAGAAGAGGAATGCAGCTGTCTCCTCCTTCTCTCTTCAGTGTGTCAGTAAGCTAATAAATAATTGAATGTACCAGGCAGGGGACTTGAGGAGAGAAAGAGGAAAGAAAGAAATGTAGAGAGAGAGAGATGCTGCTAGGCAGCAAACAGTTCACCTCCTTGTTTTTCCTCATTTCACTGACTAAATTAGTAGACTGAGGTAGTTCTCCCATCCAATCTACCAGTGGCTTGAATAGCATGGGAATCAGCCCAGGGTTAAAGTTGTTTTTTGAGTTTGACACCACTGGTACTTGATGGAACCAGGAAAGTCATTTAAGAACCAATTCTCATTTACAATGATGTCCTCAGAGCAGTGGGTTAACTACCTTGTTCAGGGGCAGAATGACATATTTTTTATCTTGTCAGCTCAGGGATTTGATCTTGCAACCTTTTGGTTACTGGCCCAATAATCTAACCACTAGTCTACCTGCCGCCCCAGGTACATACTGTCATCTCTGTTTTTACCTGCCCTATGGCGATTCAGTCTGGTATCATATCAGCCTGTCCCTTACCAGTAACCATTGAAATTACTTAAAATTTCTCAGTTTTTCTCTGCAGTCTTGAGGGAATTACCTATGAGTTCAGTCCCCTGAAATGGGGGGGTGTTATCATTGGCTTCATTAGCACCTACACTGTTTTTTCCTATTTGATCTGGTCAGCTCTTTATTCTTTATCTCCGCTGTGCGAGTGTATATGTTTTCCCATATCCCTGTGAACCCCATTAGGGAGAGTGTGTGTGTCAGTGTATTACTGTAGATTCTGTAGTTATAGATCAATCCCTGTGGGCCGATAAATCACACTACCATCACACTGCCACTGCCACTTTCATTGCTTCTCCCGGTCTTTTCCTCTCTCCCCACTCCCCCCCCCCCCCCCCTTCCCTCTCATCCACCCCAGGGTGATATTCTTCCTGCTGATATCATTTTGTACTGCAAGGAGAGAATCCCATGAATCCCCTCTCCTCTTATGCTCCCCTCTTTAATCTCCTTATCACCACGGAGATTACAACGTGCCGAGCTTGTAAGAACTAGGAGCACAGTGCACGACGAGGGGTGTGGAGGGAACAGAGAGAGAGGGATAGGAAAGAAGAGAGAGGAGGGAGAGAGAGTGATGGAAAGAAGAGACTAAAGAGAGAGATAGAGAGTGCATCAGAACATGTGAGGTGTGAGGTCCTATCACCCGTACCTAGCCATCATTAGCTCTGTTTACACAAGTGAAAAGGTCCCCATCACCACCGTGTCTTATCGCCACGATGATAGTGTGTTATCACCCCGCCGACAGTGTGTTATCTCTCCTCTCAGCGGTTCTGACTGACTCCAGATCAGTGTATACGTCCCAAATGATACCTATACCCTATATAGTGCACTTCAATTGACCAGAGCCCTATGGGTCCTCGTCAAAACAAGAGCATTATATAGGGGAAAGTGTGCCATTTGGGATGGGATCAGTGTCTAGCAGCTGGCGGCAGGTACTCCTGTTGGATTGTGAGAAAGGAGGGCAGAGGGCCTGGAGGACTCAGGAGGAGGTGTATCAGAGAGTCTAGTGGGATCAGGAACGAGGGAGGATGAATGGAGCAGTGAGAGAGGGGTGAAATAGCACGGAGGAGGAGGAAGGGGTGGAAGAAATACTAGGATCAAGAAGAAGGAGTGTCAGAGAAGATGAGGGAAGGAAAGAGTAAGGGCCATTTTCACATTCTTCCTCAACTGTTCTCTCTTTTTTTACTTTCACTCTCTTTACTTTACTGCTATTTTCCCTTGTCCTGCTTCCCCCTTTCCCTACTCTATTCCCCTATCTCCCATCCCTTCTCCCCATCCCTTCTCCCCATCCCTCCCTCTCTCTCCTTGTGTACCAGGTCATCCAGGGAGGTTCAGTACTGTTTGAAGTCAGCTGCTGCTTTCAACCCCAATGCCTTTATTCCCCAATCTCACAGCTTGAGTTTGACATCAGGCAATGTTTGTGTGTGTGTGTGTGTGTGTGTGTGTGTGTGTGTGTGTGTGTGTGTGTGTGTGTGTGTGTGTGTGTGTGTGTGTGTGTGTGTGTGTGTGTGTGTGTGTGTGTGTGTGTGTGTGTGTGTGTGCTTGCGCATAGCAAATTCTCCGATGTTAAATCAAAACTGAACGTGTTAAATTTAACCCTGGTCCTGTGTTTACACGGGGCCACACTTTTCAGTGTTAAATTAACACACTACTTATTTATATGCCCTATTTGCATATTTCCCAGAGTGCCTTGCCTTTCGAGTGAATTGCAGTTACCACCCATGACTGTATTTTTTAGTGAGTGGTTGTTGCATTCATACTGTGTGTGTTTTGGTTCTGCAAAGCTGTGTCCATCATAACAATCAATAATTCATTAATTGCGTTACTTCTTGCACACCCAAGTATCAGTTGTAAACATTTCATTTCTTCTCTATGTTGCCTGCAGCATGATCTATTTTCCTGCCCATATACGATAGACAGTTGTTGGTCAGAGCGCGTCTCAGGAGCCACTGAGCCGGAGAAGCGTGTATCAATCCTGCTGTAGAATTCCTTGTGGCAGCAGGTCAAACAAATGACAAACATGATTGAATCACTCAGAAAAAACAAATCCTGACTATTGAGTCAGTAAAAAGAGTTGTTCAAAACGACCTGCACCTCAACATCACATGATGCAAGAAGATGAGTAATTCCTATTGGAACCCAGACAGAAAAGGGATAGCCAACATTTAGCATTTTTATTCACCCGCAACCTGCATTCAGAATGTCTAGTGGTTGGGGGAAAAGAATATGAGACTTGATAAAGCATCTTAACTGGAACATCCATTTCAATAATGGGTGCAACAAGTCCAAGTAACAGATTTGATTAGTTTAGAAACATGTATGTTATTTATATTTGAGTAGCATAAGATTAATGCATCAGTTAATTTACATGCAAAAACATATATACTGAAACAAACAATAAAAAAAAATCTACATGCAATAGAGCATACTGGGAAATATGATAATGATCAGGTGTGGTTTCGGTTTAAAACTGGTTATTAACACCAACACTGCTGTTCTTTTACACCAGGGTTATCAAATCAAATGTATTTATATAGCCCTTCGTACATCAGCTGATATCTCAAAGTGCTGTACAGAAACCCAGCCTAAAACCCCAAACAGCAAGTGTAGGTGTAGAAGCACAGTGGCTAGGAAAAACTCCCTAGAAAGGCCAAAACCTAGAAAGAAACCTAGAGAGGAACCAGGTTATGAGGGGTGGCCAGTCCTCTTCTGGCTGTGCCGGGTGGAGATTATAACAGAACATGGCCAAGAGGTTCAAATGTTCATAAATGACCAGCATGGTCAAATAATAATAATCACAGTAGTTGTCGAAGGTGCAGCAAGTCAGCACCTCAGGAGTAAATGTCAGTTGGCTTTTCATAGCCAATCATTAATAGTATCTCTACCACTCCTGCTGTCTCTAGAGAGTTGAAAACAGCAGGTCTGGGACAGGTAGCACGTCCGGTGAACAGGTCAGGATTCCATAGCCGCAGGCAGAACAGTTGAAACTGGAGCAGCAGCACGGCCAGGTGGACTGGGGACAGCAAAGAGTCATCATGCCAGGTAGTCCTGAGGCATGGTCCTAGGGCTCAGGTCCTCCGAGAGAGAGAAAGAAAGAGAGACAGAGAGAATTAGAGAGAGCATACTTAAATTCACACAGGACACCAACAGGTCGATCGCTAGCTACACATAGCTCGCAGCCCACCTATGAGTAGCTTGCCAAACAACTCTGAAAGTACATGCAATATTTTTCATTTGTTCCATCGCAAACTGTCATAAACATAACGCTACTATCCAATCAAAGCCACATTGACATTATACACAAAGCAACTCAAAGAACATTGAAATTGCATGCAACATCCAATCCTGTCATACACCACATAATGGTTTCACAAATCATTTGTTTATCCAGGTGATGGTATTGTTACAGCATCACTATAGATATAATGCAGGCTGTATAATTTAGCCAAATGGAGTTGTCAGCATTGTCTTCAGGATCAGTGTCCCTTCCACGGGACAGTTGAGCTAACATAGGCTAATGTGATTAGCATGAGGTTGTAAGTAACAAGAACATTTGTAACGTTCGTCGTCCTCGTCTGAGGAGGAGTAGGAGAGATCGAACCAATATGCAGCGTGGTACGTGTCCATGTTCATATTTATTAAACAGAGAACACTAAACCAAATAACAACAGTAAATGAAACAAAACAGTTTGTAAGGTGGCATACACTAAACAGAAAACAACTACCCACAAATCAAGTGGGAAAAACAGGCTACCTAAATATGGTTCTCAATCAGAGACAATGATTGACAGCTGCCTCTGATTGAGAACCATACCAGGCCAAACACATAGAGAACCAAAACTAGAACAACACATAGAATGCCCACCCCAACTCACGCCCTGACCAACCTAAACAAGAAACATAACAAAGGAACCAAGGTCAGGACGTGACAACATTTCCCAGGACATAGACATATCTGATATTGGCAGAAAACTTACATTCTTGTTAATCTAACTGCACTGTCCAATTTACAGTAGCTATTACAGTGAAAGAATACCATGCTATTGTTTGAGGAGTATGCACAATTTTGAACATAAGTCATTAATAAACAAATTAGGCATATTTGGGCAGTCTTGATACAATGCTTCATTGTTTTCACATACACTGTTAACATCTAGTGGCCAAAATGTATATTGCACATGGGCTGGAATAAAACATTATGGCCTTTCTCTTGCATTTCAAAGATAATGGTACAAAAAAACACAAAAGAACAGTTTTTTTTTCTCTTTGTATTATCTTTTAACAGATCAATTATGTTATATTCTCCTACATTCCTTTCACATTTCCACAAACTTCAAAGTGTTCCCTTTCAAATGGTACCAAGAATTTGCATATCCTTGCTACAGGGACTGAACTACAGGCAGTTAGATTTGGATATGTCATTTCAAGCGATTTTTTTTTTAAAGGGGCGGATCCTTAAGAGGATTTATCAAGCTAGCTAGTTACAGTAGTTCATCTTGGACAATTGCAGTGTAAACTTTACAGGGTGTAGTCTCGGGACTTCACATTAAACATTGACTCTCAGACAATGCTCATGTATTATCACTACCAATGCGTTCAAGACATTTGTATGAATTTACCATTTGGCATGTCTCTTGATGTATTGACATGACAACTGCGTCAGCGTTTTGGGCAACCCTTCCCCAGCTTTTGTTCCATGCTGGCTGAAGACCTAGCTATCCTGTTACTTGCTAACACCAGATACCAATGAAAGCAGAAATCTGTAAATATCTTTACCTTAGAGTAAAAATCTGGAAAAATAAAAAAACAGAGAAAACACAATTTGGGAAGATACAAAAAATAGAGTAATGAAAAGAGAGAGAGAGAAACATGGGATTTCATTATAACATTGTTTTAAAGCCTATTGAACACATTTCCCTTCACTCAGAGAGTGTATTTCTGGGAACTAACCTGGATCCTGAGGACCTGGGAGGGAGGGAGAGAGAAAAGGAGGGCGTAACCAAAGAAGATCTTCCTCTCTTCTCATCCTTCCTCGATCTCCCCTGCCTTCTTTTTGGCTCATTGTTTTATTTTCTATCCCTTCCTCTACTGTATATGTTGTACAGCGGTGGCAACATCGTGACGTTAGTTGTCTTGTGTATGTCATGTAGATATGGATGCAAATCCATGTTGACTCCCACTGTGTCTTAACAATACGTTTAGTCTCTATGGGCCCTGAATTAATGTATTCTTCACACAGATAGATACATGGAGCTGGTAATATCTTATCTGCATGGGACTATACTGTTTGTTTACACACTGACCTACTGTACTCTACTGCACAGAAGTTGGTGTGCGGTTGTGTGCATGCACGTGTGTGTGTGTGTGTATAAGGGAGACAGTGGCTATTCCCAGTGTGTATTTAATACAGGCCTAATGAACACGGTTGGCCCGCTTAGGTGGCCAGCTATGATTGACGAGGGCGGCATTTTCTGGGCTAAACTGATCAAGACGCGCCTTCAACAACACATAAAACCTCACATAATTCTGCCCCAAAACAATGACAATTCCTCTCAACCGGTGGCACATGGGTTTTTTAGGATGAGCGCTGATGCCGCCCTGTGATAAGCAGTGCCCACTTTGTGAAGGGAAAAATATTTTGCTTGTTCATTCCCACTCTCCAGGGTGCTGTTGGAGAGACGCATCGCTGCGGTGCTCCACTACCGTACCGTCCAAAAAATGATCTAACATAAATCATGCAGCAGATAAAGGACATGGTAGAAAGAGTATGTGGCCTTTTCTGTAGCCTACAGGCTGGAGATAATATGTATGACAATGTAATGAGACGGACACTTTATACATCATGTGTCTCTCATGAAATAGCCTAATTTAAATGGCACCCAATCAAATAAAACATGCAGGGTCATGTTAACAAACAACTTTTCCTAAAAACAGGACAGGTCAAAGTAAAAAGGACATTATGGAATGGACAATCACAACTGTTGTCCAGGAGGTTCAACCCCATTGTCATGATCAATAATTCAAGTTTGTATCTCTACATTTTTTTGTAAAACAAACTGTTTTACAAATGGTGGGCCTACCACATTGATGGGTATTCATAAAATTCCATTGCAGGTCGACATGGTAGCCGACTTCTGGTGGGCGTTTTTGTTGTTGTTGTTTGTGTTTTACAAATGACAGGCTTACCACATACCACATTTCCATGGACATTGGTTTTTGGTCCAAATCTGAACCAATCCTAGTCTACATTTGGTTCTGATTTTTTCTCCGGTCTGGATCAGCCTTGATTTGGCTCAAACATTTATTTCTATAAATGACGTATTTTCAAAACATTTTGGGGTCTCTCCTAGGGTGGCAATGAGTTGGCTGTACTACTGCTCAGTATAACACACATAGAGTGACGGAGAGAGCTATACACTCAACTCTTCTGGGGAGGCTTTCCACTAGATGTTGGAATATTGTTCCGGGGTCTTGCTTCCATTCAACCACGAAGATTAGTGAGGTCGGGCACTAATGTTGGGCGATTAGGCCTGGCTCAGTCGGAGTTCCAATTCATTTCAAAGGTGTTCGATGGGGTTGAGGTCAGAGCTCTGTGCAGGCCAGTCAAGTTCTTCGACACCGATCTCAGCAAAATATTTATGTATGGACCTCACTTTGTGGTCAGGGAATTGTCATGCTGAAACAGGAAAGGGCCTTCCCTAAACCTTTTCCACAATGTTGGAAGCCAAAAATCGTCTAGAATGTCATTTTTTGCTGTATTGTTAAGATTTCCCTTCACTGGAAGTAAGGGGCCACGAACCATGAAAAACTGCCCCAGGCCATTACTCCTCTTCCACCAAACTTTACAGTTGGCACTATGTATTGGGGCAGGTAGCTTTCTCCTGGCATCCGCCAAACCCAGATTTGTCCGTCGGACTACAAGATGGTGAAGCGTGATTCATCACTCCAGGGAACGTGTTTCCACTGCTCCAGAGTCCAGAGCTTTACACCACTCCAGCCGATGCCCGGCATTGCGCATTGTGATCTTAGGCTTGTGAGCGTCTGCTCGGCCATGGAAACCCATTTAATGAAGCTCCTGGCGAACAGTTCTTGGGCTGATGTTGCTTCCAGAGGCAGTTTGGAACTCGGTAGTGAGTGTTGCAACTGAGGGAAAACAACTTTTATGCGCTACGCGCTCCAGCACTCGGGAGTCCCATTCTGTGTGCTTGTGTAGCCTGTGACTTTGTGGATGAGCTGTTGTTGCTCCTAGACATTTCCACTTCACAATAACATCAATTACAGTTGACCAGGACAGCTCTAGCATGGCAGAAATTTGACAAACTGACTTGTTGGAAAGGTGGCATCCTATGACTGTGCCACATTGAAAGTCACTGAGGTCTTCAGTAAGGCAATTCTACTGCCATTGTTTGTCTATGGAGATTTCATGGCTGTGTGCTCGATTTTATACACCTGTCAGCAATGGGAGTGGTTGAAATAGCCGAATCCACTAACTTGAAAGGGAGTCCACATACTTTTGTGTATATATAATGTGCCTACTCCTCACCTCCATACCTGTAATGCATTCAGCTCCACCAAAGAGCTTCCACAAAGCTTCAAGGTCAGATGTCAGATGTATAGATTGGCCGGCACTCCTTCCTATTGGGAAACCATCTACATGTGTTTGTTTATACACTACTTATTTCTGCTATTCCTGCACCTTAAATAATAGCTTTCATGTAAATATAAACCTTTCCCCTGGGGGATTCTCAGTTGCATCTCACCTTCATCTGTTTTGAATGGGCCCTGTCTGCAACTGTCTCAAATTGGTGGCTCCGCGCGGTGACAGGGTGTCAGAGGTTAATCAGAGTCAGGGTTTAGTTGATCCCAGTGAGAGCTGTCAGCAGGTGCTGGGTTATAGGCCTTTTATCCTGGGTTTATAGTAGTCCCTCGGCTGAAAACACATGATTGTCTCATATATAGCTGCCGTCTACCAGTGATATAATGTCCTGAGCTCTACTCAACTCTGACACTGATACTGTATAAGTATGTTTAGAGAGAAACAGGAAAATGTACCTTGGTAAAGAAATAGTGTGTATACAATGGACAGGTATGTGCAAACGGAAGAGATGGGGAGTAATTATGATATCCGAATCTGGTGCTACTGTCTGCATGCCCATGTTTCTGTGACTGTGTGTCTGTTTGCATGTCAAACATTCAGAAACATATTGTGTTGTCCTTGAAGCCCCAATTAAATGTGTCAATCAACTTGTGAAATCGATCCGATGCTGTCAATCAACCACCTGTACACAAACAACAAGTAACCATATGCTGTATGTGTAAATGTCTATACATTTATATCAACTAATGTGCGGTTCTCTGCTCAAAGGTGAGCTGCAGTGATATGGATAGAACATACCATTGAAGTCGGAAGTTTACATACACTTAGGTTAGATTCATTAAAACTCAATTTTTCAACCACTCCACAAATGTCTTGTTAACAAACTATAGTTTTGGCAATTCGGTTAGGACATCTACTTTGTGCATGACACAAGTAATTCTTCCAACAATTGTTTACAGACAGATTATTTCACTTATAATTCACTGTATCACAATTCCAGTGGATCAGAGGTTTACATACACTAAGTTGACTGTGCCTTTAAACAGCTTGGACAATTCCAGAAAATGATGTCATGACTTTAGAAGCTTCTGATAGACTAATTCACATAATTTGAGTCATTTCAAGGCCTACCTTCAAACTCAGTGCCTTTTTGCTTGACATCATAGGAAAATCAAAAGACATCAGCCAAAAAAAAAGTCTCCACAAGTTTGGTTCATCCTTGGGAGCAATTTCCAAACACCTGAAGATACCACGTTCATCGGGACAAACAATAGTGCGCAAGTATCAACATCATGGGACCACGCAGCCGGCATATCGCTCAGGAAGGAGACGCATTCTGTCTCCTGGAGATGAATGTACTTTGGTGCGAAAAGTGCAAATCAATCTCAGAACAACAGCAAAGGACCTTGTGAAGATGCTGGAGGAAACCGGTATAAAGGTATCTATATTCACAGTAAAAACGAGTCCCGTATCGACATAATCTGAAAGGCCGCTCAGCAAGGAAGAAGCCACTGCTCCAAAAACGCCATTAAAAAGCCAGACTACGGTTTGCAACTACACATGGGGACAAAGATTGTACTTTGGTCTGATGAAACACAAATAGAAGGGACTTCAACTGTATATATGGGTTCATAGGTTGTTTGTGTTATAGCTAATTAAATTATAATTCATTTGTCATAGTTTTTTTTAGCATCAGGTGGTTTTACAATGAAGGCAAACTCATTTTGTAATGAGTGAATTGAAATTCAAGTCCCAAGAACTCGCTAACTTAAATTTCAGCAGTAGATCATAAGAGTTAAACTTTGTGTGGACGGAGCAAAAATATTACCCCAAACCTAATATTAACAATAGAACCTTCCTTGAACGTAATACTGATAATATATTATTCTATTCAAACCTAATATTCTATTCTAATATTCTGTCAGTAATGTCTGTAGACATATTGATTGTTCTGTCACTGGGATGCACACTGTAAGTGAGGTTCTCTGCTCTAACTTTCTGGACCACTTGATTTGACGTGTGACAGCTTCATTTGACAGCCACGGTGTCTGTGTTTTGATTCTGTCTCCTCGAGGACAGAGAGAGAGCTGGCCACAGCGTTGGCCTAACTTTGTTGGATTTTCTTTACACGATCGTTTTTATGCAAAGTTTTGAGCAGAAGAGCAGAGTTGGAGTTTCGAGAAGAAACTGAGGCATTTTAAATATGTAGACAGAAATAAATGAAATTGTGTATATCGTATGACATTTTTTATGAAGGAATTCGCAAAAATTCCTTCATAAAGAAAAATGACTTAACTCATATAATTTCATTTCTTTCTGTCCCTTACAGTGACAATAGTCAGATTACACACTTTCAACATCTTACTTTATCCTTTCAGAATATCATTACCAGCTAATATAAACTGTAGAAAATACATAAACTGTCAAAAATAGTAATAAACATAAATGAAAAAGTTACATCTCAAACTTTCAGAACAGTACAGCAGGGCAGATAATTCCACACAGTTGCTGCTCTCAACCACCTTATATTTGATATCATTATTGTTTGTCTACTTATTAGCCAACCTCTGCATTATTACCACAGTAGACCTGGTTTAATAAGAGGTCATTATCAACATATGTCCCGCTGGTTCAACTCTGCTGCTAATCAGACCTATAACATTATTCAACATTAATCCAATAATGTAGTTTAGTCACAATTATGTCCCAATTACAACCTTGTTTTACATCCATTTCATTTGGCCCAGGAGTGTACTGTCGTGTGGTAACTTACCATATGTAATTATACGAGAATTAATATCACACACTGTAATGGGTTTTGGAGGCAAACTTAGCAGGCTACAGTACACTAAGTAATAGCATGGAGGAAAGGAAAGGGACAATGGAAATAATATGAAGGTATTGTCATTCAGTCTCCCGTGCTGAAAGAGATAATTGCAATCATATTTTTCGCATTGAAACTTTGTACAATAAAGTTCTGTTACTGTACAATAATTAGGATAGACTGATGGCTTTCTATGAAACATCTACAATAAAGTAGATGAGTTTCAACTTCCTGATGTCATTACACTATCTTTTCTACATACTGAAATATGAGGTAATTATAGACAGCATTATATAACCTGTTTTGCAACGACTGAACTGCAATATCAGCAGCATAGAGTCATTTCAGCAGCCAGGGAAACTACACATTCACACACACTTAACAGTATGTTCCAAAAAAGGTGTTCTCTGCGGAGGGATAGGGTTCTACCAACAAGCCTTTTGATCTGAACAACCCTTTTTGGGAGATAAGGGTTCTTTGTAAGGCAAAGGGTTCTACCTAGAACCTTTATAGCGACATTCAGCCCACCCCTGGTTCGGTAAAACATTGAGGGATGGGGCTGGAGAAATGTATATATCACCTGCTGATTGCCCCTTTAACACCATATGAACCATTTTTGGGAGCAAGGGTTCTTTGTTGATTCTTTGGAAGGTAAGAGGTGTTATTTTTAAGGCAAGAAGAGTTCTACATAGAACCATGTATAATTTTCCCATCATGCTCAACTACAGGGTGGTTTTCAAAATTGTTTTCTTTAAAAGCTGTGTTTTTGCATATACATTGATTGGTTGATACATTTTATGCTGCACAAAGATACACTACATGACCAAAAGTATGTGGACACCTGCTCGTTGAACATCTCATTCCAAAATCATTGGCATTAATATGGAGTTGGTCACCTTTTGCTGCTATAACAGCCTCCACTCTTCTGGGAAGGCTTTCTACTAGATGTTGGAACATTGCTGCTGGGACTTGCTTCCATTCAGCCACAAGAGCATTAGTGAGGTCGGGCACTGATGTTGGGCGATTAGGTCTATCTCGCAGTCGGCGTTCCAAATCATCCAAAAGGTGCTTAATGGGGTTGAGCTCAGGGCTCTTTGCAGGCCAGTCGAGTTCTTCCAAACCGATCCTGACAAACCATCTCTGAATGGACCTCGCTTTGTGCATGAGTGCATTGTCATGCCCAAACTGTTCCCACAAAGTTGTAAGCACAGAATCATCTAGAATGTCATTGAATGCAGTAGAATGAAGATTTCCTTTCACTGGAGTTCAAGGGGCCTAGCCCAAACCATGAAAAACAGCCCCAGACCATTATTTCTCTTCCATGAAACCTTACAGTTGGCACTATGCATTGGGGCAGGTAGCATTCTCCATCAGACTGCCAGATGGTGAAACATGATTCATCACTGCAGAGAATGTGTTTCCACTGCTCTAGAGTCCAATGGAAGCAAGCTTTACACCACTCCAGCTGACGTTTGGCATTGTGCATGGTGATCTTAGGCTTGTGTGTGGCTGCTCAGCAATGGAAACCCATTTCATGGAGCTCCCAACGAGCAGTTATTGTGCTGACGTTGCTTCTTGTGCTGACAGTTTGGACTCACTCGGCAGTGAGTGTTGCAACCGAGGACAGATGAGTTTTACTCGCTAGTGTGGCCTACCACTTTGTGGTTGCTCCTAGACATTTCCACTTCATAATGACAGCACTTAAAATTGACCGGGGCAGCTCTAGCAGGGCAGACATTTTACGAAATGACTTGTTGGAAAGGTGGCATCCTATGACAGTGCCACATTGAAAGTCACTGAGCTACTGCCAATGTTTTGTCTATGGAGATGGAATGGCTGTGTGCTCTATTTTATACACCTGTCAGCAGCGGGTGTGGCTGAAATAGCCGAATCCACTCATTTGAATAGGTGTCCACATACTTTTGTATATATAGTGTAAATTTACACTTGAAAGTTGTAATAGTAGAAGGCACAAGGTGGAATTTCAAATTTGAGTAGGGCATAATCAGTTCCTCTTGTCCTGTTAGTTGTTGCATATGTTAGACAGGGTATAACTAGGCCATCGAAGAAAGGCCTTATGATATATATGTGATATATATTTATCATAAGGCCTTTCTTCGATGGCCTAGTTATACCCTAAGTTATACCCTATATATATATATATATATATATATATATATATATATATATATATATATATATATATATATATATAGGTAGAACCCTCTGCACCAAAATGGGTTCCCCTATGGGGACAAACCCTATGGGGACAAACCAAAGAACCTTGCATGGTTCTACTCAGCACCTGTGCCAGTGTGTCAATTCACTGTTAAACTGTTGTTCTGAAACATGGCTGACCTTTTCAGAGTGTGTTGGAGTGGGAGACAGAGCTCATAGGGGAACACTTGTACAGTGAGAAGGAGTGCAGCTGTGTGTGTGTGTGTGTGTGTGTGTGTGTGTGTGTGTGTGTGTGTGTGTGTGTGTGTGTGTGTGTGTGTGTGTGTGTGTGTGTGTGTGTGTGCGTGTGCGTGTGCGTGTGTGTGTGCTTGTGCGTGTGTGTGCAGGCGCGTGTTTAAGTTTTAATGTCACATGTACAAGTACAGTGAAATGCCTTTCTTGCAAGCTCTAAACCCAACAATGCAGTAATCAATAACAGTGTAATACTAAAAAGAACCTACGGTAGAACAAAAACATCAAAAAAATTAAAATAAGAAATAAGAATAACACGAGAAGGTAAGCATACCATATATGTGTGTGTGTGTGTGTGTGTTTGAGACTGAGACGGAGAGAGCGATTGTGTAACGTTTTGGCGTCATTGTGTAGAACAGTGTGTGGAGCACTGTGTGCACTGTATGTGCGTCCTCATCTTTAGCCGTTTGTTATAGATGTTACCTTACTCTGAAGTCCCCGGGTTTACCACCAAACCCCTGTTCCATTTTCCTCAAAGTGAAATTACACTCCTCTAATTTCCCCTCTTGTCTCCCTCCCTCCATCCCTACATTAATATTTAATGCAGCACCTTGAGCGAACTCCTAAAAACCTGGGCAAGGGGATTATGTTCTGCAGTGCCTTTAATCCAGCTGAATTAGAGGTTTAATAGCACACAGCCATTTGTAGATTACTGGGTTTACACTCCAGGGACCTAACTCTCTGGATCTCTCTCTCTGTGCTGCCTGACACATGCGGACATGCACACACACAAAAATACATGCCGAACGAACACACACACACACACACACATGCAAGCGTGTTCGCACACAAACACACGCACACAAAAACACATGTCAAATTCAGGTGCTATCCCAAGCCACCACACAGGTTTAAAAATGTTCTTTATCTGGAAATTATTGGGGATTACATGTTCAAACACATACATTTGGGTTACATTTGGGCCGCCAAACAGAAACTCAGTCCAGAAACTCAGCATAATAATTTGACGTAGGGAAAGCCATTTACTCTTCTTGTTGGAATAAAATGCTGTCATTGTTTTGCTGCCGATGCCTTTCGCTGCCTCTGCACGGCGCCACCAGCATCAAATACAGAATGACAGAGTGGCAGAGTATAGAGAGACTGGACTATTCAGTCAATATGTAGTCTTTGACATTAAGATTATGTTTTTATTTAGTAGTAAATGTGAGTTTGGAGGATTTTATCAAATTGAATGTTATTATTTTATTTATTTATTGGTCTGTGAAATGTTAACAGCAAATTTCTGGGAATTGAATGTGCCTGGAAAACCTACTTTCTACAACAATAGGTTCACAGCAATGTATTGCGCAAGGAGAGACTGTGGGTGTTGGTGTGTGTCAGGGTGGTGGAATGTCATGTTGGATGTGGTCGCTGACACGTCTGCACTGGTCTTCAGAACCTACCACACGCACACAGACAGACACACACACATACAATGCCAGCTGTTATCCTTCTCCTCAACAACAGCACCGTTTGCTACAGTGATGCCAGTGGGCATCAGGGCTTTGAAGAGCGCCAGTTTGCCATCCGACAAAGACACACACACACAGCACACACTCTCTGTTGGGACAAACACACACCGCCTCGACACACACACCTGTGTCTCTGTTGCAGGCAGAGTGCCCTCTTATTGTATTTGTGAGTGTGAGCCAAACAATGCAGCTCGTACTGCGTTGGCTTCACCATCAGGAGAATAAACACTTTGGTGCCCACGTCAGGTTAGAGTAATGTACACCTGGTTTAACATGGGACAATCCTTTTGTTGTTGTTAAGCTGTTGTGCATAATATAGTTTGCATTAATTCACAGTCATTTTTCACTGAGGAATATACAGTACAGTGACCATACATTATAGTATATTTATTGTTATACAGTATAGTGCAGTACAATGCAGTGTGGTCTTCTGTAGCTCAGTTCATAGATTATGGAGCTTGCAGTGTCGGGGTAGTGGGTTCGATTCCCGCGACCACCCATAATTGAAATATATACACTCATGACTGTAAATTGCCTTGGATAACAGCATCTGCCAAATGGCTTATATGATATACTGTAGATGGCATCAGTTATTGTCCCCTTTGGATTGTAGGAAGTGGTATTTTCTCTCCTTCCTTCACGCTCTGAGATACAGACATACTGTATCCTTTCTTTGTTACTTCTTACTTTTCATCCTCAGATGCTGCTCCACTGCATCATGGGCAATGTATGTCATTCCTTCCCAGGGTACTTGACCACATAGGACAACTGCAATGCCTGACCACAGAGTCAGGGAGGAGATCAATGGTCTTAGAGAGGAGGAGAATAAGAGAGGAGGAGAGAGGTGAAATGTGAAATTGTGAGTCAAGCTAAGAGAAGATAAAAAGAGAGAAGGGGGGTGAATGAATAGGGAATATACTGACTTTATGTTATATGCCATGTCTGGATCAGACTTTACAATCATACACAATTTCAGATTTATGTTTTGTTAGATTGTCTTCCTTTTCTGTTCTCTCCATTCTTTGTGCTTGTTAAACCAGACAGCTGTGTTTGTTTTACATCCAAGGAGAATAGAAGAGAAAATAAAAAAAACAATATTGAGGGATAATTGAGTTATATTCTCTCCTGAAAGGATTACATATTTAAGATATGAAAATCCCCAACCAAAACAAAGCATAGACAGACAGCAGACGTTGAGGCAGTAGGTGGGTAGGTAGGTGTACAGCCCGGGAGAAAAGCTAAATTACCTGCTAGAACGAGGATAAATCAGACAAGGCCTAGCCCAGGGAATGTATGAGTTCCGCTTGCTAGATAATACAAAAAGTGACCTGGCGGGCCCACGCACCCTCTGTCTTTTATTCCCTCCCTTCATTCCTACCTCTATCCTCCCTTTCTTCTCCCTTCGTCTCATTTTTATCTAAGGCATTTTGCCTCCCTCTTTTACTCCCTCCATCCATTCCCACCTGTCCCTTATCCTCTCCTCTTTCTCTCAAATTTTCCTCCGTAATGGTGTATCCTGATTTCCATCCTGTTCTGCTTCCCTTCTCTTGTATTTCACTCCCCCATCTCTACCCATCCTCCCCTCTTCTCTTCATCACCAGCCCCGCTTTTTCTCCTTCTCTCTCTCTCTTTTCTTTATATTTTTCTGTCGCTCTCTATCTTCCTCACTTTTTCTTCTTTCTAACACTTGTTATTTCTCTCTTGATCTCACTCGTTTTCTGACCCCTTGACACATGAACAACCCCCCCCCCCCACACACACACACACACTCTGGTGAAAGCACCAGCACAAAGCACTTTCGTAAATTGAGACCCAGAGAAAAAATGCTTATTCGTTCAGGGAAAAAGTTATACTGTACTTTTTTTCCTCTGTTCAGAACCCCCTCTTCTCTCAGATAAATCACAGGCACTCGTTTTGCCAAAATGCTAATGTTGGTGTTGCGGTGTGTGTGTGCGTGTGCGCGCGTGTGTGTATGTGTGTGTGTGTGTGTGTGTGTGTGTGTGTGTGTGTGCGTGTGTGCGTGCGTGCGTGCGTGTGTGCGTGCGCGCGCGCGCGTGCGCATATGCGTGTGTATGTGTGAGATGTATTGCGGCCGACAATGGGGAGAACTAAAGCAGAACGGGGAGGATTGAGAAATGCACTTCTGTGACGTCAAAATGTAAAAAGGTGCTGGAGCGAGTCCTTCTCACTGCATGGACTCGCTTAAAGATCGAACAGACTCTTTTTCTTTCTTATTTTTTCTGTTCTTTCTGATGTATTTTTTCAGCAGAAATGTCTTCAGAAAAGGAAAGGGGAAAGTGAAATACAGAGCACCAGAGAGAGAGAGAGAGATACAGAGAAAAAGAAAGACCAAGTGAAGAGGAGAATGAGCATGATCAAATGTGTGTATGCATGTGCATTCATGTGTGTGTGCATGCCCATGTATGAAAAATGAAAGAAAAAAATTGACGAAGATGAGAAATGAGAAGTGAAAGAGAACAAAGAATAGAGTGATGAGGGGCCGACGTCTGTGATGGACCCGTGTCTTGCTCCTCTCTCCTGCTTTCTGCTCAGATGATGGATGCTCTGCTAACAGATTTGCTGAACGTTAAAGGCTCCATCCTCTGCGCTCCTCAGGGAGGCTGGGCAGCCCTTGCGGTCCAGGGAAGGGGTTCCATCCTAGGCTTCTACCCCGGCAGCGAGCCCCTGAAGTCAACTCCCCTGAATGAAATACTGCCGTGTCAGGCCCTCTATTACTGCTCAGTGCCGAGAGGAGAGACTCCACCGCTACCACGGCTACCAGAGTAGCCCAGCCGCAGCCCACAGCAACCAATGCATAGATACATTAAAGCGAGATGTAAATTATTAAAAATGAAAGCTACAGATGTAGGATCTTAATTTGAACCAGTTTGCTACAGCAGGAAAATTATCCTGCATCAAAGGAACATTTTTTGTTGGGGTTGATATGTTTTTTATGAGTGCAAATCAAGGCTGACATTTTATAGTGGAAACTACAAGCTTTAGAAGCCTTTTTAAAAACCTTGAATACACTACAAGTTTACATTTCCTGCTGTGCATGAAAATTCTCAGTAACAAAAGAGTGATCAAATTAACATCTGTACACACCAAAAAAAGGTTATTGTGCTCTTAACCATAGCAGATCCATTTCTGTTGCTATATGGAAGCTTTTTTTAAAGGTTCTATAAAGAACAATGCTAATAAGGTTCTAAATAGAACCTTTATGGTGCTATAAAGAACCCTTTCCTAAGGTTCTATAAAGAATAAAATGATCTATATAGCACCAAAAAAAGAGTTCCGCTATGGTTATAACCCTTTTGCAGTCTAAATAGAACTGTTTTCATGGTCCTTTTTAGAAACTTCATGGATTGTGGTTCTATGAAGAATCTTCCTCAATTTCAAAGGTTCTTTGTA
This sequence comes from Oncorhynchus clarkii lewisi, assembly GCF_045791955.1. Taxonomy (NCBI): domain Eukaryota; kingdom Metazoa; phylum Chordata; class Actinopteri; order Salmoniformes; family Salmonidae; genus Oncorhynchus; species Oncorhynchus clarkii. The sequence continues at coordinate 30,880,020 of NC_092169.1, read as the reverse complement.
GATCTTTTGGAAAAACCATAAAGGTTTTCTTGATGGTTAGTTTTCAGATTCTGTAAGCATTATTATTGTTGTTTTATTTGACAAGTTGAATCAGGTGTGCTAGCTATGCAAAGGCTGTGGGTCCCTGAGGAGAGAATTGAGTAACACTGATTTAGTCAACTGTTCTCAATTGACACAAGGCCAGTCATGAGTCTTTCACGAGACACTGTAACTGGCCAGCCATATGTAATGGCATAACACAACACATTAGATCAACTGGAATGACACTCTCGCTCACGGTTGCACAAAAAGAGCTTTGAATGAGCTGCTGCCCCGACATTTTAATCATTACTAAAAGAGGAAAGAACCCTTTCTGAACTGCAAAGAACCATTGAAGGGCTCAAAGGGTTATTTGAGTCATTATTGTTCCACATAGAACCATCACCCTTCCCAAAGAACCCCTGAACTCTCTTTTCTTAGTGTGTAGATGTAAGGGTGTGTCTGTCCCAGAGTGTGTCCGAGTGTGTGCGCTGCTTGACTATCCACAGTTGTGTGTGTGTGTGTGTGTGTGTGTGTGTGTGTGTGTGTGTGTGTGTGTGTGTGTGTGTGTGTGTGTGTGTGTGTGTGTGTGTGTGTGTGTGTGTGTGTGTGCGCACGTGTGTGCGCGCGCGTTTCTAAACACACAGTAACAAGGCCCTGGAGGTGGGCTATTACTTTATACTCTGTAATGAGTCTTTTGACGATAAAAACACATATCACGCACACACACACACACACACACCACACATCCCGAGCTAATTTACTTCCAATTAGATTTAGCATTATTTCCTAATAACCCAATTTGAGGAGGGTAATCATATGTTACACTCCTGCGCTAATGTAATCTACCCAGTGTGGGGTCAAACTCAATTTGGTTTAGTCAGATGGGAGAAATAAGACTGTACATTCCCTCTGATGGTAGGTCAGGTTAGGACGATTCATTTATTTAAACTCTCACTGCGGTTGATTGGGTAATGTGGTACACTGTAAAATATCCTGTTGTTTTTACGATAACCTGGCAGCCAATTAATTACCTGTAAGTTACAGTAAAAAAAAGGTAGCATGAATTCCAAGGAAACGTTTGTTTAACATTACTGTAAAGTAGGGTGTGTATGTGTGTGTGTGCAGAGATGGGAAAAATATATGTCTAAAAGTATCTTGTTACAAACACAACTTACCCAAAAGAGAGGGTTTTTAGTTGTACTATCCTTGTGGATACCAGAAGTCCTCACAAGGAACTTTGTGGAGACATTTCGAGGTTACCCATGAGGAAAAAGGCAATTCTAGGCTTAGAGGTTAGGTTTAGGATTGCAATTAGGGTTAGGGAATTATATTTGGTATAAAAATAGGATTTAAAATGGAAATGAATTTTTTGGTCCCCATGAGGATAGTAAAACATATGTGTGTGTGTGCATGTGTGAAATGTACCTGAAATGTTGCTTCCAGTATTTCAGAAGTGTTGGTATTGTGTATGAATGTGTGATGTCATTCTCACGTATGGTTTCTGACACTTATGTTTCATTACTTAGAGTCTAAGAGGCTGGTTTCTGACTTGTACACCCTGTTTCATTACTTAGTCTAAGAGGCTGGTTTCTGACTGGTCCACCCTGTTTCATTCCTTAGAGTCTAAGAGGCTGGTTTCTGACTGGTCCACCCTGTTTCATTACTTAGAGTCTAAGAGGCTGGTTTCTGACTTGTACACCTTGTTTCATTACTTAGAGTCTAAGAGGCTGGTTTCTGACTGGTCCACCCTGTTTCATTACTTAGAGTCTAAGAGGCTGGTTTCTGACTTGTACACCCTGTTTCATTACTTAGAGTCTAAGAGGCTGGTTTCTGACTGGTCCACCCTGTTTCATTACTTAGAGTCTAAGAGGCTGGTTTCTGACTGGTCCACCCTGTTTCATTACTTAGAGTCTAAGAGGCTGGTTTCTGACTGGTCCACCCTGTTTCATTACTTAGAGTCTAAGAGGCTGGTTTCTGACTGGTCCACCCTGTTTCATTACTTAGAGTCTAAGAAGCTGGTTTCTGACTGGTCCACCCTGTTTCTTTCCTTAGAGTCTAAGATGCTGGGGGGGTGCTAAGCTGACATATGGAATTGTTTTAAGATGGTCATACTATGGATCATTTAGCTATTTGTTTTAGATTTTTAGGACCCCTTTAAGTTTCAAAACAATTTACAAAAAAAATGTTGAATCAAATCTAGATTTTTGCCTTTACTACTAAAGCCCATAGAAACACATTGAGAACAGGCAAACTGTCAAAATATACAGTGTATTCGGAAAGTATTCAGACCCTTTGAATTGTTCAACATTTTGTTACGTTACAGCCTTATTCTAAAATGGATAAAAATATAGAGATTCTCATCAATCTACACACTATACCCCATGATGACAAAGCGAAAACAGGTTTTTAGAAATGCTTGCAAATGTATTACAAATAAAAACAGGAATATCGTATTTACATAAGTATTAATTGAGCTCAGCTGCATCCTGTTTCCACTGATCATCCTTGAGATATTTCTACAACTTGATTTGAGTCCACCTGTGGTAAATTCAATTGATTGGACATGATTTTGAAAGGCACACCTGTCTATATAAGGTCCCACAGTTGACAGTGCATGTCAGAGCAAAAACCAAGCCATGAGATCTGGGGAAGGGTTCGAAAAATCAAATCAAATCACCCGCCAACCCCTCTTTTACGCCACTGCTACTCTCTGTTCATCATATATGCATAGTCACTTTAACCATATCTACATGTACATACTACCTCAATCACCCTGACTAAACAGTGTCTGTATGTAGCCTCGCTACTTTTATAGCCTCGCTACTGTATATAGCCTGTCTTTTTACTGTTGTTTCATTTCTTTACTTACCTATTGTTCACCTAATACCTTTTTTGCACTGTTGGTTAGAACCTGTAAGTAAGAATTTCACTGTTGTAGTCGGCGCACGTGACAAATAAACTGTGAGTTGATTTGGTTAGTTGATGCTTAAAATGTCTACCCATCTTGTTGGATAGAGAAAGAGGGCGAGCAAGATTAAAGATCCAGTGTACGTTTGTGAGAGAGAACCCAGCTAGCACCACTGGTTCTGTGGAAGTTGTGGTTCATTGAACATTTCATTTGATTTCCTTGAAAGCTTTCCTGGAATGTTTCATCAACCCCCTGAGAAAGGAAATGATAAATTACAGAAATTACAGTTTATTTGAAGGGAATTAAAATGTTGTTTTTATTAGCTTAATTACTTCTTTATTTTGGCACGGCATCAGTGAGATTCAAACCTTCTGTTCTCCTTAACTACGCCACAGCGCCACCAGGATGGAGCTAGCATGCCATGTGGTTTGACATATACAAAAGCCATTTTGTGCTAGCTGGGTAGTTATCCTGTGAGTGTGAATGATGTGAAGTGCTTAGTGAGAATGTTTTCTGCCGTGCCACGTTGAACCTTGCAGGTCCTTACCCCCGGTTCCAGCCTCACTATGAACCCATGGTGTGGGTGCATGCGTTTGTGGTTGTGTGTGTGTGTGCGTGCGTTCATGTGTGCGTATAGACGCTTGTGTGTGTGCATGAAGCTGTGTGAAGCCCCGGTGTGAACCCTGGTGTTTCAGCTCTATCACAGACATATGCTGACGGGAGGTTTTGTAAAGGTTGATGGAGCGTCGCGGGTGTTCTGGAGCCTTCCTAGCATGTTGAATCACCACTCATCTCATCCACACACACTCCATTGAGCATCGCCATCACACACACGCTTTTACCCCTTTTAAATCTCCGTCTCTCTCCTCTCCCACTCTGTGTTAGGTCTGAGTCAGGACAGACTTTGGCTATGGTCTTCAATGGATACAAATCAAGCTGGACCTTCACTTTTCCTCTAAATAATCATCACATTTCAGCCTATGCAAAATTATAGGGTGGCCTTGAAACAATGTTGCTTGGACACCTTAAAGCTAGTGCATATACTAAACTCAGCAAAAAGAAACGTCCTCTCACTGTCAACTGCGTATGAACATAAGATTCAACAACTGAGACATAAACTGAACAAGTTCCACAGACATGTGACTAACAGAAATTGAATAATGTGTCCCTGATCAAAGGGGGGGGGGGTCAAAATCAAAAGTAACTGTCAGTATCTGGTGTGGCCACCAGCTGCATTAAGTACTGCAGTGCATCTCCTCCTCATGGACTGCACCAGATTTGCCAGTTCTTGCTGTGCGATGTTACCCCACTCTTCCACCAAGGCACCTGCAAGTTCCTGGACATTTCTGGGGGGAATGGCCCGAGCCGTCCCACTCCAATCCAAACAGGTCCCAGACGTGCTCAATGGGATTGAGATCCGGGCTCTTCGCTGGCCATGGCAGAACACTGACATTCCTGTTTTGCAGGAAATCGCGCACAGAACGAGCGGTATGGCTGGTGACGTTGTCATGCTGGAGGGTCATGTCAGGATGATCCTGCAGGAAGGGTACCACATGAGGGAGGAGGACATCTTCCCTGTAACGCACAGCATTGAGATTGCCTGCAATGACAACAAGCTCAGTCCGATGATGCTGTGACACACCGCCCCAGACCATGATGGACCCTCCACCTCCAAATCGATCCCGCTCCAGTACAGGCCTCGGTGTAATGCTCATTCTTTTGACGATAAACCCGAGTCCGATCATCACCCCTGGTAAGACAAAGCTGCGACTCGTCAGTGAAGAGCCCTTTCTGCCAGTCCTGTCTGGCCCAGCGATGGTGGGTTTGTGCCCGTAGGCGACGCTGTTGCCGGTGATGTCTTGTAAGGACCTGCCTTACAACAGGCCTACAAGCCCTCAGTCTAGCCTCTCTCAGCCCATTGCAAGCAGTCTGAGCACTGATGGAGGGATTGTGCGTTCCTGGTGTAACTCGGGCAGTTGTTGTTGCCATCCTGTACCTGTCCCGCAGGTGTGATGTTCGGATGTACCGATCCTGTGCAGGTGATGTTACACGTGGTCTGCCACTGCGAGGACGAACGGCTGTCCATACTGTCTCCCTGTAGCGCTGTCTTAGTCTCACAGTACGGACATTGCAATGTATTGCCCTGGCCACATCTGCAGTCCTCATGCCTCCTTGCAGCATGCCTAAGGCACATTCACGCAGATGAGCAGGGACCATGGGCATGTTTCTTTTGGTGATTTTCAGAGTCAGTAGAAAAGCCTCTTTTGTGTCCTAAGTTTTCATAACTGTTACCTTAATTGCCTACCATCTGTAAGCTGTTGGTGTCTTAACGCCCGTTCCACAGGTGCTTGTTCATTAATTGTTTATGGTTTATTGAACAAGCATGGCAAACAGTTTTTAAACTCTTTACAATGAAGATCTGTGAAGTTATTCAGATTTTTACGAATTATCTTTGAAAGACAGGGTCCTGAAAAAGAGACGTTTCTTTTTTTTCTGAGTTTATAAGTAAAGCATAATTAAGGATGTTCTGTACAGTTCGATGAAAATATATATATATATATATATATTTACACCTACCTGCAGCCGTCCACCCCTCCACCCCTCCTCTCCCTGCTCTTAGCCCCAGCCCCAGGCCCTGTTCTTGGGCTGCTGTGTGATCAAGCTGCCAGAGGACAGAGCTGGCTATCCTGCTGCAATGGTGATAGAGTAGTAGTTCAGAGTCTGGAGGGATTGCGACCAAAGATATCCATATGGTCCTTTTTTTCCACAATGAGGGCGTTTCCAAAAACACACTATTCTCTAAATAGTGCACTGCTTTTGAAAAGGGCTCTGGTCAAAGATTGTGCACTAAATAGGGAAGGGGTTATCATTGTGGGCTTGATGATTAGTTGAACCAGGTGTGTTTGTCCAGGGTTACAATACAAATGTGTACTGTTGGGGGTACTCGAGGACCAGGGTTGGGAAACAATGCCTTAGGAAATCTATGCCTGGAATTAACAAAGAACCTTTTGAATTCTCAAATGTGGGCGAGTGCCGTTTCATCTATTTAAACTGTTTGAGATTGTGAGCGAGAGAGTGAGCGAGCGAGAGACAACAGACCATCTCGAACTGAAGAAAGTATTAGTGAGTGGCATTCCACCTTGCCAAGGACAAGCACCTCAGGGGCAGAGCAGAGAAGGAGAATTCCTAATATCTTACAGTAGAGTACAGCACCATGTACATCCTGTCAAGTATCATGCCTCTCCATACCTTTGATTCCACTCAACTATTCTCTTTTACCATAACCAGCTGGGTCTCTGCCTGCTGCTTCCCTCACCGCTGTGTTTTAAAGTGACTTTCCTGCAGAGTCAAGTCAACCTACCACCTCTGTCTTTTGCATACGAGCTGGACTCTCTTCCTGCTATGTACAGCCGCAGCTCTCATCTCTTAGTAATGTGGGTACTTTTTGTTGTATCTGTGTTGTACTGTATTTTATTACAGCAATTGACTCCCACTTTGCTGAGACACACACTCACACATTCAGATACACACGGACGCACGCACCTGCAAGCATACACACACTGTCACTCCTCCCTCCTCCCTTTTTCCTCCACTCTCTCTCTCTCTCCCTCTCATCCCCCTCTCTCTCTCCTCCTTCCTACCGCCCCCTTTCTCCCTCTCACATGCTTTGCATTGTGTCAATAAACAGGATATGTCATGATAAAAAAACTAGAAATATTTCAATAAGTTCCAACTGCTTTGAAGTTAAGGCTCCATGCCTTTGATGCCTCAGTGTCACAGGTATTCAAAGTCCAGGTACTAGTTCAAAAAGTAAATAAATAAATACACACTTTACCCAGTGAACTTTCTGGTGACAAGGCAAGGACAAGATCAATAGGGAATATGATAATGACCCAACAAAAAACATGGTTGTAATTTCCATGGATTAATAATAAGAAAATAATTTGGGAAGATCTTTCTGCTATTGATCTGCTGCATGGTAATACAAAACATAAACATACATTTAAAAAAAATAAAATGAGTCTCTTTTTAATAAAATGATTTTTTCCCCCAGTGTATTTAAAAGTAGAAGAAGGTGATATTGAAAGAGCGCAGTTGGTTTGAAGCGAAGCATGATTGATATGTGTGATACCGTATAAACCCATTATGCATTATACAACAGGGATGCACAACAATTACACACACGTTCACTACCGCCATGTGTGACAGCCCATCGGAGTAATATTGGTAAATAATGAAACGTTATAAGCTAGATTGGATATTACAGTGCCATTCAATCATCCCCGTGTCTGTCTGTGTCCGCCCTTGGACTGCACCATAATTGTAATCATGTAGAAAATGAAGAGGGATGAAACTGCATGTAATAATGCTGCCATACAGTACTAGGTGACTGGGTCTGTTCTTCCTCTGTCACCTTCAAAAGTTTCTCTCTATTTTAGATTGTTGTTAGAGGGTGTGTATGTGAATGGGAGAAAGAAAGAGAGGGGAAGAAAGATGAAGTGAAGAAAGAGAGAAGGGAAGAAACTAAAGGAGAGGGGAAAATCCTTGTTTGAACCAGCCTCACAATTCTCTCTGCTTTTTGTATCCCCCTCCACTCCTCTTCCCTCTCCTCTCGGCCTTTTCTCTCCCTCCACTCCTCTTCCCTCTCCTCTCGGCCTTTTCTCTCCCTCCACTCCTCTTCCCCCTCTCCACCACAGCTAGCGAGTGCTGCATTCTCTCTGAGGAGCTCCTGCGCTAAAACCTGCCTCCAACACACCAGCCAACCCCAGCATTCTTTATTAAACTAAAACATTTTGTCAGTGTTGTAGTACACACACACATGCAAACACACACACACACGCACACACACACACACACACACACACACACACACACACACACACACACACACACACACACACACACACACACACACACATACACACACACACAGACACACACACAGAGACACACACTCACTCTGAGAAATACTGAAAATAGTGCTGTGTTTCCCTGTAAACCCCAGAGAGAGAAGCAGTGGTAGTTTATTATTAGTATTCTGTTATTAGCAGTATTCTTTCTAGGGAAATGATACGCTTTATAATGCAGCTTCAGAACAGCGTGGCTCTAAATTGAATTAAGCCATTGCGCAACTTCTCCGATTTTCAAATACATAAAGCATGTGCATTACTCCTGCATGAGCTCTTCATTGTTTTACTATTAGAATGGAATTATTTACGTCTGCATATTCCACCTTGCAATTACTATTCTTTTTGTTTAATCAAAGCATAAATAGGTCATTTTTGATGCAAAACCTAATAGCTGTTTTTAATTTTGGGAAAATAAAAACATCTCTAATTCCTCCTGTGTAAACAACAAAATTGATTGGAAATATGAATAATGGATAAAGCATTGTACAGACATGTCATGCATAAACAAAAGGCACAGGAAAGAAATTCATTCGAGACCAATGCAGGTAAACCAAAACATTTATCCTGTCCTACAATGGGACTGGTAGATGCCGCTGCTACTACAGGCAGGGCAGTCATTCCGTCCGTTATTACCGTCACACACACCCGGTGCTGTGCCCGTACCTCACCAGGAAGGGTTAACCAACCGCACCGATCACCTGCTCCCATATGAATGTCCACACTCACGCACTCACGCACGCACTGGGCCATTTGATGTTAGAATACCCCTGAGACTTCCCCGCTCCGAATCCTATTTATCCCTCTCTCTTTTTCTCTCTCTCCAACCCCTCTCCTCCAATCGTTCCCTCAATCTTCCCAGGACCTCCCCCTTCTGTTGCGGAATGCTTCCACCCCTCCCCCTCTCTTCTCTTCCCCCTGCTCCTACCCCCCTATCCCAGTCCCTGGTCCCTCCCCCTAGTATCCTGCACTCGTGCATAGGCTTCTCCCTCGCTGTCAAAGTAAACAGAGAGAACAGAGAGAAAAGAGGAGAACAGAAGAGGCAGCCGTCAGCCCCCACCACATATGCTTCTATCCGTCCGATGCTCATCCGCGCCACTGTGTGTGTGATTCCCATAACTTTCTAGCAGTTCTTTTATAGCAAGAAATAAGTGAATTAGGAGGAAAATAAATAAAGAATTGCCGGACCAAAACAGGACACCAGTAGAGATTATAAAGAGATAAACAGACAAAGAGAAAAAGACGTAAAGACAGGAAGAGAAGGAAGACAGACAGAGTGCTAGATAGAGTGTGTTAGGGTGTATCTCAGTGTTCTCTATGCGTAAGTCATCCCGCCTCTCAATGCTGTGCTCCATGGCTAACTCTGGCTGTGTGCTGCTCTCCGGTGCTGGGATGCTACCCCACTCTCTGCAATGTCCCCCTGCCTTCCTCTACCTCCCAGAGGTAAGAACACTAGACACAATACCTCTCTTTACCCTCTCTCTCCATCTCTCTCTCTCTACTCTCTCATTTTTCCCTCTTACTTGTCCTTATTTTTCTTAATTTATTTTCTACTGTCCCATCATCTTTCTCTCCTCCCCTCTGTCTCTTTTCTGTCCTTTTTGTTAACTTCCCTTCTCTGCGTTCGTGCTGCATGGCATTGTGTCTCATCCCTCCACCTACCCTACTGCTGAACGTGGGCCATCCCTCTCGCTCTCTCCGTCTTTGCTCTCCCTTTTCTTTTAGATAATAACGTGTTTTTACCAAGTGATCTAATGTCAAGCGTTGTATTCTACTATTTGTCTTGGTAATTGTATCACTGCCATGTGTTTGTATTTCACACACTAGCTATGTTATCATCCAATTGGCGACAGATTTTCTTACGAATATTCTAAACTCAGCATAAAAACAATATGTGTATTTTCCAAACAGAGATGTGTTTCCATCAAATGTACTTGTTGCGGAGAAAAGGCTGTGCGTGATGACGTAGTCCACATAAAAATTACTTTTACAGTTACATTCTCATTTACCAAATAAAAAATCCAAGTTAAATGGGTTTCCATCTCATTTCTCGTTTTGTCACAAGAAAATTGCGTTATATAGCGAATGTGCCCACTCTGGTTTTGGCACGTGCGCTCTAGCCAACAGCTGGCAGATACAGTGCGGGTGAAACCTACTAACGTTACATGATGAGATTATCATGGACAAAAGAGCAAGATTATTTTTATTTGTCAAATGGCAGCCAAGCATCGATCATGTCACCAGAATATGACCCTCAATATTTATTAGAAAGGAGCATCACCTTGCACTTTCACCACCCTGTGAAGTTCATCATAGTGGTCTAATAAACTGCATGCTTTCCCGAGTCATAGTGGGAGGACCACACAATATGTCATGTCATGACTCCAAGTTTACTTTGATGATTATTCTATAAGTACTTTCTCATAAAAAGATTTTCCATTGCCGTTTCTCGCATATTACATTTTACCAACACAAAAACATCCCACCTTGTTAAACCTATTTTGTTTTGTCAACGTTTGGAACGTTTACATTTGCTGTTTCCATCAGGCCTGTCATGACATTTTGTATCTGACATGTACTTCACTAGCATGAAAAGGTTGGATGCAAACCTGGTTTCTGTCAGTGTTTAACTCAACCAGAATTCAATGATTTTTCAGCTTTACACTGATTTTATCAGGGATAACTAACTATACACTAAACAACTAAAGTGTTTCAAGCAGACTGTATCATATTATCATATTAATTCTCACAGATTTCAGAGTTTAACATGTTTTAAAAGCCTATGATTATCCCAATGTTAGGATAGTTAGCACTTTGTTATATATGTCATTTGCCAAAATATTCAAGGAAAGTTTCAATCTGCAGTGTACAAACTTAAGATGATGAACAGGGATGATATTTACTCTCACGGGGGCCAAAAATAACAATCTGAAAGCCACACCACTAATAATCCCCACCTCCTAAAAATAACCTAAGGATAAAACATTTTTACAAAAAATTAAATAACCCATGTTTTAAATGAACCCACGTTTGGGTAATCCCAACAACCCAACATGTAGGGTTATTCACGCATCCCAACCGGCTTGCTAAAATACCCAGTGTGTGTTCTGTCCAATATTTACCTAGCAGTGGGTTTCCAAAAAAACAAATATGGTTGTTTTTAACTTGTACTTTTTGGAGTGTATGTTTTAAAAAAGAACACAAACACTTGAGTTAACATTCTGCCATGTATTTACCCTTGGACATTAGTCAACTGACATAACAACGCACATAGAGGAGTGAATGTGGGAAGAGTGTGTGTGCGCGTGTGTGCGCGTGTGTGTTTGTGTCAAGGTTATTATGGTTTGTGTTTTTATATTAGTTTATTTCTATTAGTGTGAACATTTTTATTGGAAATTCAGTTTAGTTTCAATTAGTTTTCCGTTTCACTTTACTTTACTTTTATTTAGTTTAAGTTTTATAAAACCATTTAAAAAATATATATATATTATTATTCATTTTTGTATTATTTGGTTTCAGTTTTAGTGTTAGGGACAAAAAGTAACATATGTGTGGGAGGCTAGAAGACATTTATGAGTTGTATAGTGTTTGTGTTTTTTGGAATGTCACTTCTTGCCACTGTGGGATAGTCATAAATAAGGTGATGGGACAGGTCATAGGTTAAGTTAGCTTTAAAGTTAGACTCAGCAAGATGAAGATGCACCAGGTAAACAGTAGTAGTGGGTCAATTTCCACAACAACCAGAAGCATTGAAGCGCGAAGATAAACTTCTCCGCTGTTTTGGTCCAGTAGCTATCACGTTCTGCAAGAATGAAGTGCTCCCGTGCACATACTCTGTGTGAGAGCAAAGTCTTGCATTGTGCACGCGTGTTGAAGTGAAACATTTTTGTTAAGTCGATGACCATCGTTTGTCACCGCCTTTCACCGTGTGTTGCATTCTGGGGATACACATTTTCCGACTCGCACCTACTTGTCGACTGCATGAACTTTAAAAAAAGATATGTGATCAAAGGTCATGATGTTTTGACTGCCAGTTTCTGCAGTTGCTCTTCACCAACTTCATACTGCAGCCATCGCCTGCATTGTGGGAGGCTCTATTGTCAATCAATCATTAGGGTGTTTTTGTTTGACCCACACGGATGTGACCAAACACGTGACTGAAACAGGAACCATTTTGCTGTGATTTATGTGTACGGTGGATATATAGTACAAATAAATGTGCTACTTTAAGCTGTCTCTCACTGATTGATTTTACAGTGCACACACAATATTATATTATGATTTCAGTTTGTGAATGTCTGATATTGGGGTTAGAAACATGTTTATTTCGACATTATAAAGAAAAACTTTTATAAACAATGGCAACACTGCCAAGTTGATCTGAGTCTTACTGTTAGGAAACCACATCAGTGTCCGACTTTCAGCTGTCTCAGATGCACCTCCCCGACTTCACTCCTCGACTTTCGTCTACAGTCGGTTGATTTAGCCTTACCACTCAAACGGGCCCAATATCTGCAGTGCTGCTCGTGGCAACGTCATCTCGCTGAGTCTACCTTTAAATCAATCTCAATATGACCAGACAGATTCAGAAGCTTGAAAATACCATTACAAAAGAAAGCTTGAAATCCACATTATATTTATGCACCCTAAAAACTAAAACTGAACATAATTCATGATGATTTTATTTTATTTGAGTTGGTTTTGAGTCAAATATAATAGTTCCAGTACAGTTTAAGTTTTTCAAATTGGTATGTTAATTATTTTATTTCAGTTTACAAAATAGTTTTTCGTGATTCATTTTTGTTTTAGTTTCAGTTTAAGTTAACAAAAATAACCTTGGTGTGTGTGTGTGTGTGTGTGTGTGTGTGTGTGTGTGTGTGTGTGTGTGTGTGTGTGTGTGTGTGTGTGTGTGTGTGTGTGTGTGTGTGTTCAATAGCCAGTCAAACAAAGACAGGTGTCTGTTGAATGGTGGATTAGGCAATAGAACAAAATGGTTTTTGGCTTACTTTGTAGTTTAGCCTTTATGTCTATCTGGATTTGTTTGTGTGGTTGACTGAGTGAGTATGTTTTTAGATTTTGTATTGGAAATAGGCTTTCTGTTGGAGAATTATATATTTGTGGCAAATATTGTACGTAGGAATTGTGTGTGTGTGTGTGTGCATGTTTGTCTGTGTGTGAGATATATTGTGTTTGTGAGTGTGTGTGTGTGTTTGTGTGTGTGTGTGTGTGTGTGTATCTGTCTTAATGCCGCTGTGGGCAGGCAGCATGTGCAATGGCAGGCTGCCTCTGTGTTATTGCCACCATAAAAGATATGGTAAGGCAGGGGAGAGTGAGCATATCAAATAATGTGCGTGTGTATGTGTGTATAAAATATGATAAGACTGTTCAGGGCTAACCTGCCTCGTCCAGCCTTCAAATGGGCCTCACTCATCACCTTTACAGCCCAGTCAGAGACCACCCGTCTGTTATAGCAGACCGTCCAACACACACACACACACACACACACACACACACACACACACACACACACACACACACACACACACACACACACACACACACCAGCTGGCCCCCACACGGGCAGGGGACTGCCACACACTCACACGGAGGAACGCACAGACATATACTGTACACACACTGACACACACATACAGCCTGTAACACCGACTCTATGGGTCCCTGGGTGTGTGTGTGTGTGTGTGTATTTTCAACCATGCTATGTCATTACTGATTACACGGACACTGCAATATGTGCTGTTTTCATCATAGATTGTTCTCTGTTGCAGTGCTCCTTACATACAAGTGTAAATGTGCGTATTGCTGCATGCTTAGCTGTTTTTATTGTTATATTTTTGAGAGCATTGATAGTATCTTCCACATGGATGTGTAGGTTTTAACTGTCTTTGATCCTGGGGTCTAGAACAGAACATTTGATGGACAAAATTAAAATATGGAACTATATATTGTTAGAACAGCTGATACTAGACTGTAAAGAGAAAAATGATTTGTTCATACTTTTTGTCACAACCATTTCTAAGAGCATCAATTCAGATGTTTGACATCTAGTGTGTCCCGGCTAATGCGTTTCTAAAATGACGTCAATATCTTCTTGAGCTCCTCTGGTGAAAAGTCTTGTGGAAGTTCTACATTTAGAGACGAACACTTGAACAGCATAAGTCTCATAATAGAAGTGTATATGAAGGTTGTTTTCACAGTGAGGGCTGTAAATGCGCTAACAACATTGTCTGTGTGTTCCGTAATAATGTTGAAGCATAAAATAACTCCAGTGGATGTTGCATTGATCAGATCACAGGACACTGTGTTCACAGTTTGACTGGAGATTTGACTGTCTTTTTGGTGCAGTCACAGAATGAGGAACTCTTTACGTATTTCTTTCTGTTTGTTTTCCATTCTTCTCATGTGTTTCTGGTATAGTAAGAATACATGTATTTTATTTATTACTTTCTTATGTTCACCTAAGTTTATTTATCTTGTTGTTTTTATATCTGTTGCTCAGTTTTCTTGTGAGCTTAACTGAATGGAATGATATCAGTATTTGGTAATTAGGGTTCATAGAATGGCTTTCTGTTTTAGCTCTTATTCTGATAAGATCAGATGAAAGAGACTCAGCCAAATTAAGGAACAGTTCCCGCTCACCCAAAGGGGACACAAAAGAAAGACCAAAATACTGCAGTCTCTTATGCAATCCCTTTTCAGGCTCCCTATTTTCTCTGCTCTGACCTGCGCCTTGACGATTAGAATTACAGATGTGTGTTTCTGTGTGCCTGTCTGTGAACGTTAAATGGGACAATATGTTATCTATGAATTTACAATGCAACGTTTTTTTAAATTTAGGACAAGGGAAAGAAACATGGTTTTAACGTCTGAAAGGTACATCTTCTTTGGCAGTGTTTGTGTTTTTCTCTGGGCTACTGTGAGAGACAGAGGTTGCTGAGAGAGGGAAGGAGGCTCATGCTAGCAATTGAGTAAGCACCATCTGCATTGAGCTTGACTGGCTTGCTGAGTTCAATCACAGAGAGATTTCATCATTCAGAGTCTTCATCAGGTTACTGCTCTTTATTCATCCCTTTAAATGGCTCCGCCCGGGATCACAGCTAAACACAACACCACACTGCCTATCTAGCGCATTTATCTCTCTATTTTATCGTATAGGATTTATTTTCTCTTTTCCCCTCTGTCTGTCTTTCTTTCTTTCTTTCTCTCTTTCCTTCTTTTTTCCATCTCTCCCTCTCTCTCTCTTCTCTCTCTCTCTTTCTTTCTCTCTTTCTCTTTCTTTTTTCTCTCTCTCTCTCTCGCTTTCTTGCTTTCCCTCTCTCTCTTCCTCTCTGTCTTTCCTTTTTTTTCGTGGAGACGGCTGGTTTTCAACTCCTCTTAAGTCAATACTGTGCAATAAATCTGCTAGTGCAAGCATCATTCTCTTCCCCTGGGAGGGAGGGGAGAATCTTTACCCACGCACACCCTGTAGTTAAACACTTCCTGCTTTTCTATAATTTCTCCGCAAACCGCGGAGTGGGATGTTGGGAAATCAGTCACTAGAGAATTCTCTGTCTCATTTTTTTCTTTTTTTTCTTTCTAAAGTCAATTTTTTTCTCACTCCATTTTTGTCTTTAATTGTGTTGATGTTTTACAGTTTTCTATCTGGGTATACTGTGTCTCCATGTGCCAGACTTGTTTTTTTTTCTCAGAATAGGTATCTAGCTTGTAATGTTTTTGATAATTAAGTTATATTTTTGATGCAGTCTCTCTTTGTCTCTGTGGGGTGTAATCGAACAAAAATAAATAGGAAGTAAATCTAGCTGAAGTTATTTTTCCCTTTCAATAAATAAATAATTTCTTTGCCATTTGAGTCTGTTTTGTACGCTGTGTAACACTGCATTGAATGCATAGTGATATGCCTGACTTTTTAGAACGTCTATCTTATTGCTGTTTTATTGCATTAGGTATGCAGGAGGGAGCACTCTTTGAAATTGATTTTATTCATGGTTTAGGTTACCAGAATGTTCAAAAGATTGAACTTTGAATGTGTTCATAGTTCAATCTGATACATTGAACTGCTTTAAAATCAAAACCAGAGATAACAGCTTGTTCTGTTGAATATTCATTTCAAGGAACAATTCACTCTTTCTTCGATCTGGCTAATTGAATTATTTCTGCTTGGTCGTTGGAAATATGCTTACGTACACAGTATGTGCTCTAATGTTAAATCAACACTGAGAGTGTTAAATGTAACTTGTCTATATACGTGTCCACACTTTTCAGTGTTCAATTGACACACTGCTTGGTGGTAAGTATTATTTCCCAGAGTGCCTTGCATTTCAAGTGAATTGTAGAGTTATTACCCATGACTGTATTTGTTAATGACAGAGATATGGCTGTTGCATTCATCCATTTTCAGCCCCGTGGCCTTTTGACCCAGAATGACTTCTGGGTTAGAAAGACTAAAACTTGAGACTACCTTAACCATTTAATTTAACACTGGTTATTAACACCAACATTGGGGTTCTTTTCCACCAAAAAGTGTTAACACTTACAAAGTTCATTTAACTTTTCTATCAACCTTAGAAATGTTACTTTGAAAAAGCAACACTAGGTTAAACTGACCAATTTGCTGTTAATTATTGTACTATCGTGGCATAATTTGATTAATGACTGTATATATCATATATATGTTGTATTTTTGTAAACATTTATTTTCAATCAATTGCAGCTAATGCAACACTGCAGTGTGGGTTCATTGAGAATGTGTAACCTGTACTGCAAGGATATGGTTGATTGAATGGGCCTTGTGGGCCACTGTTGTATGCAGTGAGCTGCAGTGATCTGCACCATGGACAGCTCCGGAGCACAGCAGCATGATTCTTGGCTGATGTTTATCCCAATCTTTACTGGGACTAGAGTAGAATAGAGTAGAGTAGAATAGAATAGGACTGAATTGAATTGAATAGAGAAGGTGCATGTGCACACCGATAGGACGCATGGGGAGTGAGTAGCTCTGTTTTGTAAAATCTGTCAAATTCGTCAAATCTGTGATTATACTGTATGTAGAAGCCAGACAACATAGTTTAAATTATGCCTCTGAAGTTGATAGAGCAATGTATCCCCAAGTAAGCGGGAGAGAGCGAGCGAGCGGTCAGTTATATACAACAGTGAACCAATCTGTGGGTAAAGTGAAACTGCGACTTGAACCCAACAAGCCATGGCTTCCCTTAGAGCAGTGGTTCCCAAACGTTTTATAGTCCCATACCCCTTCAAACATTCAACCTCCAGCTGCGTACCCTCTCTAGCACCAGGGTCAGCGCACTCTCAAATGTTGTTTTTTGCCATCATTGTAAGCCTGCCACACACACACAATACAATACATTTATTATACATAAGAATGAGTTTTTGTCACAACCCGACTCGTGGGAAGTGACCAAGAGCTCTAACAGGACCAGCGCACAAATAATAATATTGTAATAATCAATAATTTTGCTCTTTATTTAGCCATCTTACATATAAACCTTATTTGTTTTTCAAAAATTGTGAGTAATGTTGGGTTGTATTGGAGAGTCTCAGTCTTTAATCACTTTCCACACACAGTCTGTGCCTGTATTTAGTTTTCATGCTAGTGAGGGCCGGGAATCCACTCTCACAAAGGAGCGTGGTTGCAAAGGGCAACAGTGTCTTAACAGCGCGATATGCCAAGGCAGGATACTCTGAGCGCAGCCGTATCCAGAAACCTG
This sequence comes from Oncorhynchus clarkii lewisi, assembly GCF_045791955.1. Classification (NCBI taxonomy): domain Eukaryota; kingdom Metazoa; phylum Chordata; class Actinopteri; order Salmoniformes; family Salmonidae; genus Oncorhynchus; species Oncorhynchus clarkii. The sequence goes on along the minus strand of NC_092169.1, from coordinate 30,862,441 downwards.
GCAGGGGCTTCTGATTAAATTCAATTTTCACAGAACCGCTTGTTGCAATTTCGATGAGGCTCTCTTGTTCAGATATCGGTAAGTGGACTGGAGGCAGGGCATGAAAGGGATAATGAATTCAGTTGTTTGTGTCATCCGTTTCAGGAAAGTACCTGTGTAATTGGTCACCCAACTCACTCAGGTGCTTCGCTATATCACATTTGACATTGTCCAAATCAAATCAAAGTTTATTTGTCACGTGCGCCGAATACAACATGTGTACAACATCACCAACACATCACCAATACAACATGTGTATAACATCACCAACACATCACCAATACAACATGTGTATAACATCACCAACACATCACCAATACAACATGTGTACAACATCACCAACACATCACCAATACAACATGTGTACAACATCACCAACACATCACCAATACAACATGTGTATAACATCACCAACACATCACCAATACAACATGTGTACAACATCACCAACACATCACCAATACAACATGTGTATAACATCACCAACACATCACCAATACAACATGTGTACAACATCACCAACACATCACCAATACAACATGTGTACAACATCACCAACACATCACCAATACAACATGTGTATAACATCACCAACACATCACCAATACAACATGTGTACAACATCACCAACACATCACCAATACAACATGTGTACAACATCACCTTACAGTGAAATGCTTTTACTTACAGGCTCTAACTAAAAGTGCAAATTAAAAAAAGAAATGTACACAATGCAGATATCCCGGTTAGCCGATGTGTGAGGGACCTGGATGGTCAGGCTAATTGAGGTAGTATGTACATGAATGTATAGTTAAAATGACTATGTATACAGTGGGGCAAAAAGGTATTTAGTCAGCCATCAATTGTGCAAGTTCTCCCACTTAAAAAGATGAGAGAGGCCTGTAATTTTCTTCATAGGTACACTTCAACTATGACAGACAAAATGAGAAAAAAAATCCAGAAAATCACATTGTAGGATTTTTAATGAATTTATTGGCAAATTATGGTGGAAAATAAGTATTTGGTCACCTACAAACAAGCAAGATTGTACTGAATTGGATAATCGTAATGGACTGTTTGAAAATGTGAATCACATTTCTTTTGGCGTACCCCTTGGGGGTAGATTTGCTTGAAAATAATGTATAGTCAATCATGTCAGATATGCATATACAGGGCTAGTACGTGGATGAACAGGACAACAAAATGGGCTTTCTGGAAACAAGGTGCCAACTTTAGAAGATGAACTGGATCAGAAAGAAAACAGAATGTGACAAAATAATATGAGAATATTTTCCCTACTGGAAGATAAGGAAGCTGATATCGGAGAAGCTTGGCATGGATGTATCACCAGAGGATGTGGAACTATCAGACCAAAGTCAGCCTTCTGAAGGTACAGGGGGGAAAGGAGATAAAAATCCATGGCCAGTCCATTCAATTCATCCAGGACCTGTCTGCTAAGCTGAGGAGAAAATGCAAGCAATTATTTCAATCAGACAGTCACTGGAGGAAAAATGAATCAAGTCTCAACTCCGATTCCCGGCAGTTCTGTGGGCGTGGAAGGGAACATAGACGATGGAGTTCACACGTGCTGATGAAGCCCTGAACAGGCTGCGGGAAACCTTTCCAGTAGAAAGAGAGCCCAATGCCCTGATAAGAGGAAGTAGTGGGAAAATAAGCACACTAGGCTACATACAATGATTCCCAAGACCGGATTATTGTAAATTGAGACAATATTCATTCCTCCTCCCCCCAATACAATCCAGACTTTATTGTCACAAAGTAACTGTTCTTCTCCAGGAAGTGACGATAGAGTAAACCGATGCCAATGAGATACATGGACAATGAAAAGACAGCATTAAAGAGGAAATATAGGAAATATAGAATTGTCAATAAATAAATGGATGTGTGTGTGTGTGGGCGAGAGGGTGGGAGTGGGTGTATGTGTGTGTGCATATGAATGGGAGAGGGAAGGAGGGTGCTATATGAAAGCTGGAGAGAATGGGTATGTGGAAGCATAGGGTGTATGTTGTATAGAGTGGTGTAAATGTGTCTGAGAAGAAGGTAGTGGGAAAATACAGAAGGTTGGGATAAACTTGGCCTAGTTTAGTAGAGAAGGGCAAGGATGGGAGGTGGTGATAAGTTTGTCTTGGGTGGGTAAGGATGAGAGGGTGGGACAAGCTTGGCTTGGGTGGGCAATGGGTGCATGAAGATAGGAGGTTGGGATAAACTTGGCTTGGGTGGAGTAAAGGGGGTGAACTGGGTGGTGTAGAGGGTTGGATTTGGTTTGGGAAAGAGCGAAAGAAGGACTTAATTATACAAAAAAAGTTGTTTTAGTTGTTTTGTGGTTTGTAAACCCAGTGTGAAATGAATAAGAGTTCTGGACAGATTAGGAAAGGACGTTGAATCATTATTCTTCTTTGTTTGTCATTATAACTAGGATTCAATTGTGGTTTTTATTGAGAGTGAAGAGGGGCTATATCCAGGGGATTGAGATGGGGTAACTGGGAGGACATCAGACACTTCTCTGAGGTGTGTGTGGGGCCTCCATTCATCCCATTTAAGTCTCTCGGTGGACCCACTCTCCCCAAGTAGATCCCCACCAGCCACTCTACTTATATTTAATTTATAAGGTAATATAAATTGACCACAGTACTTAAGCGGAAGTCTTTCTCCAGTGTATCTACAATTACATAATCCACTGTTTTATTTTGGTGCATTAGGAGAGGAGTTGGAGCTTAAAAGCCCTAAAAAGGCATCACGCCTCAAGTACAACGACATACTTTGCTTTATGTTTTGGGGTTTTGTTTTCTGTGTGTTTTTTTGTTAAATATCTGCTCAGACCACATGCCCAAACACTCTATATATGCAATGTATACAGTAACTACATATTTATACTATGATCCTCCTATTCTATGAAATGCCCACCGCCGTCATATGTCATGTCTGCTTACATTTTTTATTTGGTTCTTCAATGATAGGAGTAACAGAAAGGGTTAACTTTGATTTTATACATGTAAAGACCAACAAAATCCAATTTAGCACATGAAATGTGCATGGACTCCATGATGGGAAAAAAAGCATATGGTTCTCGAACTCTTAAAGAGATTTTCAGCAGATGTGGTTTTCTTGCGACAGTTACATAAAAAAAATGAGAAATTGAATATTTAAAGAGGAACTGGGTTGGAGTGGCCTATGCTGCCACCTAATGTAGTAACAGCAGAGGTCTAGGCATCCTGCTTAATAATAACACACCATTCCCCGTATATCCCAGCATATAGACCAAGAAGGCCATTTTCATCATTTTACTTTACATCGTGAAAAATGCCCAATTATTTCATTGTCTATTCAAGCTATATTAGATCAAATCCAGACAGGAAAATTTATTTTAGCAGGTGACCTAAATCATACATTTTATAAGACTGACAGACGTAGTAGTAAGGGAGCCTTCTACAAATAATTTACAGGACACCTGGAGATTACTATTCCCAACTTCAAAAGACTTCCTTTTTTTTCTCAAAGTAAGAAATGCTATTCAAGAATTGACTACATCTTAATTTCCAGAAATGCTATTAACAATTTACCGAATAAAAAAAATTGTGATATCGGCTCATTCTCCGATATCATGCTTAATTACACCAATAGAAAATACAGTTACCGACAGAATTTGGAGAATGAGTAAAGCACATCTTCTGGCTGTCAATTAATAAAATATATACGTAAATTAAAAATGTAACACGACAAATACATACATAGAGGACAGAGAAAAGCCGATCCCAGATATAATCTGGGATGCCTTTAAGGCATACATTAGGGGAATTATAATCTCATACTCATCAAAAGTCAAATCTGTTTTAGAAATTAAAATCAAAGACAAAATGAATCACTATCTAAGAAAAAGGCTGTCAAAACTCTTTACAAGGTAAAGATAAAAATCTTTATCTTATCTATAACATTTGAAGAGAGCCAACAACTTCATGTTAAACTCAGGTAAAGCATACTACTTAATGGCAAACCTTGTAAATATCTCACGGCTCTCACAAAACTAATATACGCTAAATCAGTTCAAATTTTAACAGATAAAGATACAAATGTGGTAATTAGAAAAAACAACGATTAATACATTTTAAAAGCGTCTATAAAATGTATAAAAATCTGAATTTAACAATAGTTGGATGGGTCCTATAGCTTTCTTAGACTAAACAACCCTGAAGTAATTATCTGCAGGCAATAATCCCTAAAACCAGAGATCACCCAAAAATAAATATTAGATATTGTTAAAACATTAGCAAGGAGAAAAGCACCAGGAATAGATGGCTTTCCCATAGAATTCCATACAACATTTTGGGACAAAATGTATACAAATGACAACACACGTCACTCAATTCAGTACTTTCTCGTTCCATGTTTCAAACAGTTATTTCAGTGAATGGCTCATTTAGCCCTTGGTCAGAGGTCACCTTTGGTGTGTCACAAATCAAATCAAAGTTTATTTTTCACATGCGCCGAATACAACAGGTAGACCTTACAGTGAAATGCTTGACTCTAACGCGAAAAAAATGTGTGTGTGTGTGTGTGTGTGTGTGTGTGTGTGTGTGTGTGTGTGTGTCAAGAAATAAAACAACAGTAAAAAGACGTTTGAAAATAACAGACACCAGTTAGTCAGGCTTATTGAGGTAGTATGTACATGTAGGTATTGTTAAAGTGACTATACATATATGATGAACAGAGAGTAGCAGTAGCGTAAAAAGAGGGGATGGCGGGTGGTGGGGCACAATGCAGATATCCCGGTTAGACAATGTGTGGGAGCACTGGTTGGTCGGGAAAATTGAGGTAGTATGTACATGAATGTATAGTTAATGTGACTATGCATATAAGATAGACAGAGTAGCAGCAGTGTAAAAGAGGGGTTGGGGGGGCACACAATGCAAATAGTCCGGGTAACCATTTGGTTACCTGTTCAGGAGTCTTATGACTTGGGGGTAAAAACTGTTGAGAGGCCTTTTTGTCCTAGACTTGGCACTCCGGTACCGCTTGCCATGCGGTAGAAGAGAGAACAGTCTATGACTGGGGTAGCTGGGGTCTTTGACATTTTTTCGGGCATTCCTCTGACACCGCCTGAAGTAGAGGTCCTGGATAGCAGGCAGCTTTGCCCCAGTGATGTACTGGGATGTACGCACTACCCTCTGAAGTGCCTTGCCGTCGGAGGACGAGCAATTGCCGTACCAGGCAGTTAGTCAACCAGTCAAGATGCTCTCGATGTTGCAGCTGTAAAACCTTTTGAGGATCTCAGGACCCATGCCAAATCTTTTTAGTTTCCTGATGGGGAATAGGCTTTGTCGTGCCCTCGTCGCCACTGTCTTGGTGTGTTTGGACCATTCTAGTTTGTTGTTGATGTGGACACCAAGGAACTTGAAGCTCTCAACCTGCTCCACTATAGCCCCGTCGATGAGAATGGGTGCGTGCTCTGTCCTCCTTTTCCTGTAGTCCACAATCATCTCCTTAGTCTTGGTTACGTTGAGAGATAGGTTGTTATTCTGGCACCACCCGGCAAGGTCTCTGACCTGCTCCCTATAGGCTGTCTCGTCATTGTCCGTGATCAGGCCTAACACTGTTGTGTCATCTGCAAACTTAATGATGGTGTTGGAGTCGTGCCTGGCCGTGCAGTCGTGGGTGAACAGGGAGTACAGGAGGGGACTGAGCACGCACCCCTGGGGAGCTCCAGTGTTGAGGATCAGCGTGGCAGATGTGTTAATACCTACCCTCACCACCTGTGGGCGGCCCGTCAGGAAGTCCAGGATCCAGTTGCAGAGGGAGGTGTTTAGTCCCAGGTTCCTTAGCTTAGTGATGAGCTTTGAGGGTACTATGATGTTGAATGCTGAGCTGTAGTCAGTGAATAGCATTCTCACATAGGTGTTCCTTTTGTCCAGGTGGGAAAGGGCAGTGTGGAGTGCAATGGAGATTGCATCATCTGTGGATCTGTTTGGGCGGTATGCAAATTGGAGTGGGTCTAGTCTGTAGTCATTTAGACAGGTTTAGCTCGTCTGGTAGGCTCTTGTCACTGGGCAGCTTGCGGCTGTGCTTCCCTTTGTAGTCTGTAATAGTTTGCAAGCCCTGCCACATCTGACGAACATCAGAGCCGGTGTAGTATGATTCAGTCTTAGCCCTGTATTGACGCTTTGCCTGTTTGATGGTTCGTCGCAGGGCATAGCTGGATTTTTTGTAAGCTTTTTTGAAAGCGGCAGCTCTACCATTTAGCTCAGTGCGAATGTTGCCTGTAATCCATGGCTTCTGGTTGGAGTATGTACGTACAGTCACTGTGGGGACGACGTCCTCGATGCACTTATTGATAAAGCCAGTGACTGATGTGGTGTATTCCTCAATGACATTGGAAGAATCCCAGAACATGTTCCAGTCTGTGATAGCAAAACAGTCCTGTAGTTTAGCATCTGCTTCATCTGACCACTTTTTTATAGGCCGAGTAACTGGTGCTTCCTGCTTGAATTCTTTTCCCTCTGGTTGCACATTTAACATGTTGATAGAGATTTGGTAGAACTTATTTAAGTTTCCGGCCACTAGAAGCGCCGCCTCTGGGTGAGCGGTTTCCTCTTTGCTTATTTCCTTGTACAGCTGACTGAGTGCGGACTTAGTGCCAGCATCTGTTTGTGGTGGTAAATCAACAGCCACGAAAAGTATAGCTGAGAACTCTCTAGGCAAGTAGTATGGCCAGCAATTTATCCCAATACACTCTACTTCAGGTGAGCAAAATCTAGAGACTTCCTTAGATTTCGTACACCATCTGTTGTTTACAAATATGCACAGACCGCTCCCCCTCGTGTGCTGTTCTATCCTGCCGGTGCAGCGTATATCCCGCTTGCTGAATATCCTTGTCGTCATTCAGCCACGATTCCGTGAAACATAGCATATTACAGTTTTTGATGTCCCGTTGGTAGGATATTTGTGATCGTACCTCGTCTAATTTATTGTCCAATGATTGCACGTTGACGAGTAATATTGACGGTAACGGCAGCTTTCCTATTCGCCATCTGAGGGGTCCTGACGAGGCATCTGGCTCTTCGTCCTCTGTACCTGCGTCGCTTCCTCTTGCGAATTACTGGGATGTCGGCCCTGCCGGGTGTTTGAAGAATATCATGTGAGTCTTGCTTGTTGTTGAAAAAATACTTGTCTAATTTGAGGTGAGTGATCGCTGTCCTGAAATCCAGACGCTCTTTTCTGCCGTAAGATACAGTTGCAGAAACATTATGTACAAAATAATTTACAAAAATCGTGAAAAACCCCCACATAATAGCACCCGTAAAACTGCTGCCATTTCTTACGCCGCCACAAGGAGGTGTGGTCTCACCATATGTTTCTCCTTTACATGTCCACCCAAAAAGTTATCTTCAGTAACACTCTGGACACTGGGTATGCAGATGATGTAGGGCTGTCCCGAGCCATAGCAGGAATTCAAGAGGACACTTCCATGGGCTTGGAGGCAAAGCAGCTGGAATAGTGGGCCACGTCCAACATCATGCTCGTGAACGGGAAAATTCTGCAAAGTTTTTCAAGAGACCCCCCACAACCTTCACCACTCACCAGAGGGCTGGAAAGTACTAGTGGCAACAACAACCAAGTATCTTGGTTTTCGTCAAGACTCTAACCTCAGTGGTGACAGACACGTGTAGCAGTCAGTGAGGAAGGCCTCAAAACGTCTATTCTGAAGATCTGGTCACAGTATTCACTACACTAGAACTTGTCTGGAATACGGTGGAGTGCTGTTAGTTGGATGCAGCAAAAGCAGCAGGTCCAACTAGACAAGGTGCAGAGGAAGGCCTTGAGAACAGAGCAGTCGAGAGCAGGTGTAACAGTTTTGCTTCCGTTCCTCTCCTCGCCCCAGCCTGGGCTTGAACCAGGGACCCTCTGACACATCACCAACTGCCTCCCACGAAGCATCGTTACCTATCGCTCCACAAAAGCCATGGCCCATGCATAGCAAGAGAAACAACCACTTCAAGGTCTCAGAGCGAGTGACACAATCGATTTAAACGCTATTAGCGTCCACCCCGCTAACTAGCGAGCCATTTCACACTGGTTAAATAGGCTGCAGTGCACCTGGTGAAGGACATGCACACTCTTGACCATCCACTGAATGACCTGCTTCCTCCAAAAAGAGGTAACTGCACCACCAGCCTCATGAGAAACATCCACAAACTGTCCTGCTTAACTGTATGTACGAACTGCCTGAGAAACGCCACTGCCCACTGCTGTCAGACTGTAAAATAACTCTCGCTCTTAAATGTTTTTCCCTAACATTCTCTTTTTAAAAATCACTCTTTAACATTTCAATTTCCATAATGAAAAATGTACTGCAATGTTTCAAGTGTCCTGTATTCTATTGCAATGTTTCAAGGGTCCTGTACTCTATTTATTTCACATGTTATCTATTATGGATTTTAAATGAGTGTTTTGCAATCCGCCCTAACATGCTGTCAATTAAGTTCTGGGCCACATCCTGACGGATGGCAGCCCATTCTTGCATAATCAATGCTTGGAGTTGGTCAGAATTTGTGGGGTTTTGTTTGTCCACCCGCCTCTTGAGGATTGACCACAAATACTCAATGGGATTAACTTCTTGACTATACTTGAGACGCAGATGTCTCAAGTAGACACCTGGAAATGCAAATGCGCTACGCTAAATGCTAAATGTACTCGTTACAACTCAAACCTTGATCAAAATTCACAAGCAGGGTATTGAATTAAAGCTACACTCGTTGTGAACCTAGCCAACAAGTCAGATTTTTAAAATGCTTTTCGGCGAAAGCATGAGAAGGTATTATCTGATAGCATGCACCACCTGAAAATGCCTGAATGCGACGTAAACAAAGACTCTGCTTATCCGACGCAGCACAAAACGCAGAAATAAAATATAAAACATTCATTACCTTTGACGAGCTTCTTTCTTGGCACTCCTATATGCCCCATAAACATCACTATTGGGTCTTTTTTTCGTTTAAATCGGTCCATATATACCCAAAATAGCTTTGTATGGAAGCTGTGTCATTCAGAAAAAAACATCGTTTTTAAACGCTGCGTAATTTTTTTAAATTAAAAAAGTCGACGATAAACTTTCACAAAACACTTCAAAATCCTTTTGTAATCCAACTTTAGGTATTAGTAAACGTTTATAATCTATCAAAATGATTACAGGGCGATGTATATTCAATAGCTCCTCATTTGCAAATCAATGGCTGCCCATGTCCACATTAACAACATCCGAGTGAAGACTGGAAGAAACGGATGCCAGATAGATGGATTTTCCAACAATTAATTCAATTGAAAATGACGACAATGGCGACATCGTGTGGAATTTGTATGAATTGCATGCAGGTCGATATTAAATTTTGCCCTCTTTTAACAACTCATGGAAGTGACTTATGGAAATTATTTTTAGCTTTCAGAGAGCAGTTTTTCTTGCGTTTGAAACACATGATCTGTTATAGTCACAGCCGTGATTTAACCAGTTTTAGAAACTTCAGAGTGTTTTCTATCCACACATACTAATCATATGCATATACTATATTCCTGTCATGAGTAGCAGGACGCTGAAAAGTTGCGCGATTTTTAACAGAATGTTCGAAAAAGGAAGGGGTAGACTTAAGAGGTTTTAAGGCCTGGGGAGTTTCCTGGCCATGGACCCAAAATATCAACGTTTTGTTCCCCGAGCCACTTAGTTATCACTTTTGCCTTATGGCAAGGTGCTCCATCATGCTGGAAAAGGCAGTGTTCATCACCAAACTGTTCCTGAATGGTTGGGACAAGCTGCTCTTGGAGGATGTGTTGGTACCATTCTTTATTCATGGCTGTGTTCTCAGGCAAAATTGTGAGTGAGCCCACTCCCTTGACTGAGAAGCAACCCCACACATGAATGGTCTCAGGATGCTTTGCAGTTGGCATGACACAGGACTGATGGTAGCGCTCACCTTGTCTTCTCCGGACAAGCTTTTTTCCGGATGCCCCAAACAATCAGAAAGGGCATTCATCAGAGAAAATGACTTTTTTCCTCAGCAGTCCAATACCTGTACCTTTTGCAGAATATCAGTCTGTGCATGATGTTTTTCCTGGAGAGAAGTGGCTTCTTTGCTGCCCTTCTTGACACCAGGCCATCCTCCAAAAGTCTTCGCCTCACAGTGCAGATGTACTCACACCTGCCTGCTGCCATTCCTGAGCAAGCTCTGTACTGGTGGTGCCCCGATCCCGCAGCTGAATCAACTTTAGGAGACGGTCCTGGCGCTTGCTGGACTTTCTTGGACGGTCCCTGGAGTTTTCTTCACAACAATTGAACCGCTCTCCTTGAAGTTCTTGATGATTCGATAAATGGTTGATTTAGGTGCAATCTTAGTGGCAGCAATATCCTTGCCTGTGAAGCCCTTTATGTGCAAAGCAATGATGACGGCACGTGTTTCGTTGCAGGTAACCATCTTTGACAGTGGAAGAACAATGATTCCAAGCACCACCCTCCTTTGAAAGCTTCCAGTCTGTTATTCGAACTCAATCAGCATGACAGAGTGATCTCCAGCTGTGTCCTCGTCAACACTCACACCTGTGTTAACGAGAGAATCACTGACATGATGTCAGCTGATCCTATTGTGGCAGGGCTGGAATGCAGTGGAAATGTTTTTTTGAGATTCAGTTAATTTTCATGGCAAAGAGGGACTTTGCAATTAATTGCAATTAATCTGACACTCTTCATAACATTCTGTAGTATATGCAAATTGCCATCATACAAACTGAGGCAGCAGACTTTGTGAATTAATATTTGTGTCATTCTCAAAACTTTTGGCCACAACTGTACATGTTATTCAAACATTGCACCCACACTGCTCGGGCACTTCAACGAGCGTCTGCGTAGCCAGGCGCTAAAATATAACTTGGTTCTATTTGTGATGCTTGATATGCTGCAAGTCCTGCCTCTCCCATCTCCTCATTGTTTTTTTAGGAGTATATACCCACATAGGTGATTGAAAGATGAACTGAGGTCCCCACTCCAGTCCAGTTGGTTGTGGTAATACACCTTAAAGTTGGTTGCCAACCGCCATATAAAGTCCGAAGAAGAAGAAGAAGAAGCCTGCAGGAGAGATTACTGGAAACAAACTTTATCTGTAGATGAATTGTTGGAGTAGAGGATCTTGTGCAGTTCCAGGAAAATAACAACCCAATGTTTATATCCCAGGACAAATTTGCCAGCAACAGCAAGCTAGCTTACTAAATTGTCATAAATGTTTAATGTTTTTTGACCTGTCCCCAAATGAATGCAGTTGGTTCAGAGTTTGTTTTGATATTTCAACATGCATGTCCTTGTCGCATCTGGTGTGGGGGGACAAAATCAACATGCGCGCGTGCGGTCCAGTCAGCATGTAAGTAATGTAAATTATATATTTACATTTCTTTAGTTTTATCTGTAAGCAACAATAAATAAACTCAAATTCTACAGCACAACAGCAGAGTAATGTCTTAAGTGTAAAACTAACAATGACTCAATAATCCATGCTTTCTGGGAAGTCCAAAAGTTATAGGCAGAGCTAGAAAGTTGGTGTCACGTGTGTTCCTTCTCCGGCCTCTTGGTCACCAGGCTGCTAGTTATGGGGCACATCTGTCACCATCGTTACGCGCACCTGTACGTCTTCAGACTCCATCACCTCCCTGATTACCTTCCCTACATATGTCCAGGCGTTATTGTTTCTGTTTCTTGTCTGTGTGCTGTTAGTGTTTCTTGTTTTGTATTATGTTGCGGTTATTTTATTAAAACACTCACTCCCTGAACTTGCTTCCCGACTCTCAGCGCACATCGTTACAGAATAACGCCTCACCAAAGGGAAGCATCAGGGAGTGTATTTTTGTGTCAGGTGGAATGACGTCGGGTCCTGGAGCTGCTACAGGCTCCCATGCCTCAGCCAGTGTCGTGACATACCCAGTGGGCTGCACGATTCTCTTCTCATCACTCATCTCTCAAAAAACGTATACTCCAAACTTGGAAATCAATCCACCATCATTAACACAATGGAAAAGTCTAATGATTTATTATTGAAAAACAAATTGGTACAATTTAAGGCCATGTAAAAAACAATAATGCAGGCTCTAGGGATGGGGGTGTGAGCATGTGGTTCTGGGCAGAGGAGATGTAGTCGTTGTTTGTATTTGTCTGTAAGTTGGTGTTCGTATGTGTATGTTTGTATTTGGTGTGAATTTATAATTTTGGGGGGAAGAAAAATGCAATATTAAATACTGAATTAAAATGTAATGCAACATGCAACAATTTAACAATGTTACTAAGTTACAGTTAATGTAAGGAAATCAGTTTTACTGAGTTAAGGTTCTTATGAGGAAATCAGTTTTACTGAGTTAAGGTTCTTATGAGGAAATCAGTTTTACTGAGTTACAGTTCTTATAAGGAAATCAGTTTTACTGAGTTACAGTTCTTATAAGGAAATCAGTTTTACTGAGTTAAGGTTCTCATGAGGAAATCAGTTTTACTGAGTTACAGTTCTTATAAGGAAATCAGTTTTACTGAGTTAAGGTTCTCATGAGGAAATCAGTTTTACTGAGTTACAGTTCTTATAAGGAAATCAGTTTTACTGAGTTACAGTTCTCATGAGGAAATCAGTTTTACTGAGTTACAGTTCTTATAAGGAAATCAGTTTTACTGAGTTAAGGTTCTTATAAGGAAATCAGTTTTACTGAGTTACAGTTCTTATAAGGAAATCAGTTTTACTGAGTTACGGTTCTTATAAGGAAATCAGTTTTACTGAGTTAAGGTTCTCATGAGGAAATCAGTTTTACTGAGTTAAGGTTCTTATAAGGAAATCAGTTTTACTGAGTTAAGGTTCTTATAAGGAAATCAGTTTTACTGAGTTACAGTTCTCATGAGGAAATCAGTTTTACTGAGTTACAGTTCTTATAAGGAAATCAGTTTTACTGAGTTAAGGTTCTTATAAGGAAATCAGTTTTACTGAGTTAAGGTTCTTATAAGGAAATCAGTTTTACTGAGTTACAGTTCTTATGAGGAAATCAGTTTTACTGAGTAAAGGTTCTTATAAGGAAATCAGTTTTACTGAGTTACAGTTCTTATAAGGAAATCAGTTTTACTGAGTTAAGGTTCTCATAAGGAAATCAGTTTTACTGAGTTAAGGTTCTCATGAGGAAATCAGTTTTACAGAGTTACAGTTCTCACGAGGAAATCAGTTTTACTGAGTTAAGGTTATCATGAGGAAATCAGTTTTACTGAGTTAAGGTTCTTATAAGGAAATCCGTTTTACTGAGTTACAGTTCTCATAAGGAAATCAGTTTTACTGAGTTAAGGTTCTTATAAGGAAATCAGTTTTACTGAGTTACAGTTCTTATAAGGAAATCAGTTTTACTGAGTTACAGTTCTTATAAGGAAATCAGTTTTACTGAGTTACAGTTCTTATAAGGAAATCAGTTTTACTGAGTTAAGGTTCTTATAAGGAAATCAGTTTTACTGAGTTACAGTTCTTATAAGGAAATCAGTTTTACTGAGTTACAGTTCTCATGAGGAAATCAGTTTTACTGAGTTAAGGTTCTTATGAGGAAATCAGTTTTACTGAGTTACAGTTCTTATGAGGAAATCAGTTTTACTGAGTTAAGGTTCTCATGAGGAAATCAGTTTTACTGAGTTACAGTTCTTATAAGGAAATCAGTTTTACTGAGTTACAGTTCTCATGACGAAATCAGTTTTACTGAGTTACAGTTCTTATAAGGAAATCAGTTTTACTGAGTTAAGGTTCGTATGAGGAAATCAGTTTTACTGAGTTACAGTTCTTATAAGGAAATCAGTTTTACTGAGTTACAGTTCTTATAAGGAAATCAGTTTTACTGAGTTAAGGTTCTCATGAGGAAATCAGTTTTACTGAGTTACAGTTCTTATAAGGAAATCAGTTTTACTGAGTTACAGTTCTTATGAGGAAATCAGTTTTACTGAGTTACAGTTCTTATGAGGAAATCAGTTTTACTGAGTTAAGGTTCTCATGAGGAAATCAGTTTTACTGAGTTAAGGTTCTCATGAGGAAATCAGTTTTACTGAGTTAAGGTTCTTATAAGGAAATCAGTTTTACTGAGTTACAGTTCTTATAAGGAAATCAGTTTTACTGAGTTAAGGTTCTTATAAGGAAATCAGTTTTACTGAGTTACAGTTCTTATAAGGAAATCAGTTTTACTGAGTTAAGGTTCTTATAAGGAAATCAGTTTTACTTAGTTACAGTTCTTATAAGGAAATCAGTTTTACTGAGTTAAGGTTCTTATAAGGAAATCAGTTTTACTGAGTTAAGGTTCTCATGAGGAAATCAGTTTTACTGAGTTAAGGTTCTCATGAGGAAATCAGTTTTACTGAGTTAAGGTTCTCATGAGGAAATCAGTTTTACCGAGTTACAGTTCTTATAAGGAAATCAGTTTTACTGAGTTAAGGTTCTCATGAGGAAATCAGTTTTACTGAGTTAAGGTTCTCATGAGGAAATCAGTTTTACTGAGTTAAGGTTCTCATGAGGAAATCAGTTTTACCGAGTTACAGTTCTTATAAGGAAATCATTTTTACTGAGTTACAGTTCTTATAAGGAAATCAGTTTTACTGAGTTAAGGTTCTTATAAGGAAATCAGTTTTACTGAGTTACAGTTCTTATAAGGAAATCAGTTTTACTGAGTTAAGGTTCTCATGAGGAAATCAGTTTTACTGAGTTACAGTTCTCATAAGGAAATCAGTTTTACTGAGTTAAGGTTCTTATAAGGAAATCAGTTTTACTGAGTTACAGTTCTTATAAGGAAATCAGTTTTACTGAGTTAAGGTTCTCATGAGGAAATCAGTTTTACTGAGTTACAGTTCTTATGAGGAAATCCGTTTTACTGAGTTAAGGTTCTTATGAGGAAATCAGTTTTACTGAGTTAAGGTTCTTATGAGGAAATCAGTTTTACTGAGTTACAGTTCTCATAAGGAAATCAGTTTTACTGAGTTAAGGTTCTTATGAGGAAATCAGTTTTACTGAGTTAAGGTTCTTATGAGGAAATCAGTTTTACTGAGTTAAGGTTCTTATGAGGAAATCAGTTTTACTGAGTTAAGGTTCTTATGAGGAAATCAGTTTTACTGAGTTAAGGTTCTTATGAGGAAATCAGTTTTACTGAGTTAAGGTTCTTATAAGGAAATCAGTTTTACTGAGTTACAGTTCTTATAAGGAAATCAGTTTTACTGAGTTAGAGTTCTTATAAGGAAATCAGTTTTACTGAGTTAAGGTTCTTATGAGGAAATCAGTTTTACTGAGTTGCAGTTCTTATAAGGAAATCATTTTTACTGAGTTGCAGTTCTTATGAGGAAATCAGTTTTACTGAGTTACAGTTCTCATGAGGAAATCAGTTTTACTGAGTTAAGGTTCTTATAAGGAAATCAGTTTTACTGAGTTACAGTTCTTATAAGGAAATCAGTTTTACTGAGTTAAGGTTCTTATAAGGAAATCAGTTTTACTGAGTTACAGTTCTTATAAGGAAATCAGTTTTACTGAGTTAAGGTTCTTATAAGGAAATCAGTTTTACTGAGTTACAGTTCTCATGAGGAAATCAGTTTTACTGAGTTAAGGTTCTTATGAGGAAATCAGTTTTACTGAGTTACAGTTCTTATGAGGAAATCAGTTTTACTGAGTTAAGGTTCGTATGAGGAAATCAGTTTTACTGAGTTAAGGTTCTTATGAGGAAATCAGTTTTACTGAGTTACAGTTCTTATAAGGAAATCAGTTTTACTGAGTTACAGTTCTTATAAGGAAATCAGTTTTACTGAGTTAAGGTTCTCATGAGGAAATCAGTTTTACTGAGTTACAGTTCTTATAAGGAAATCAGTTTTACTGAGTTACAGTTCTTATGAGGAAATCAGTTTTACTGAGTTACAGTTCTTATGAGGAAATCAGTTTTACTGAGTTAAGGTTCTCATGAGGAAATCAGTTTTACTGAGTTAAGGTTCTCATGAGGAAATCAGTTTTACTGAGTTAAGGTTCTTATAAGGAAATCAGTTTTACTGAGTTACAGTTCTTATAAGGAAATCAGTTTTACTGAGTTAAGGTTCTTATAAGGAAATCAGTTTTACTGAGTTACAGTTCTTATAAGGAAATCAGTTTTACTGAGTTAAGGTTCTTATAAGGAAATCAGTTTTACTTAGTTACAGTTCTTATAAGGAAATCAGTTTTACTGAGTTAAGGTTCTTATAAGGAAATCAGTTTTACTGAGTTAAGGTTCTCATGAGGAAATCAGTTTTACTGAGTTAAGGTTCTCATGAGGAAATCAGTTTTACTGAGTTAAGGTTCTCATGAGGAAATCAGTTTTACCGAGTTACAGTTCTTATAAGGAAATCAGTTTTACTGAGTTAAGGTTCTCATGAGGAAATCAGTTTTACTGAGTTAAGGTTCTCATGAGGAAATCAGTTTTACTGAGTTAAGGTTCTCATGAGGAAATCAGTTTTACCGAGTTACAGTTCTTATAAGGAAATCATTTTTACTGAGTTACAGTTCTTATAAGGAAATCAGTTTTACTGAGTTAAGGTTCTTATAAGGAAATCAGTTTTACTGAGTTACAGTTCTTATAAGGAAATCAGTTTTACTGAGTTACAGTTCTCATAAGGAAATCAGTTTTACTGAGTTAAGGTTCTTATAAGGAAATCAGTTTTACTGAGTTACAGTTCTTATAAGGAAATCAGTTTTACTGAGTTAAGGTTCTCATGAGGAAATCAGTTTTACTGAGTTACAGTTCTTATGAGGAAATCCGTTTTACTGAGTTAAGGTTCTTATGAGGAAATCAGTTTTACTGAGTTAAGGTTCTTATGAGGAAATCAGTTTTACTGAGTTACAGTTCTCATAAGGAAATCAGTTTTACTGAGTTAAGGTTCTTATGAGGAAATCAGTTTTACTGAGTTAAGGTTCTTATGAGGAAATCAGTTTTACTGAGTTAAGGTTCTTATGAGGAAATCAGTTTTACTGAGTTAAGGTTCTTATGAGGAAATCAGTTTTACTGAGTTAAGGTTCTTATGAGGAAATCAGTTTTACTGAGTTAAGGTTCTTATAAGGAAATCAGTTTTACTGAGTTACAGTTCTTATAAGGAAATCAGTTTTACTGAGTTAGAGTTCTTATAAGGAAATCAGTTTTACTGAGTTAAGGTTCTTATGAGGAAATCAGTTTTACTGAGTTGCAGTTCTTATAAGGAAATCATTTTTACTGAGTTGCAGTTCTTATGAGGAAATCAGTTTTACTGAGTTACAGTTCTCATGAGGAAATCAGTTTTACTGAGTTAAGGTTCTTATAAGGAAATCAGTTTTACTGAGTTACAGTTCTTATAAGGAAATCAGTTTTACTGAGTTAAGGTTCTTATAAGGAAATCAGTTTTACTGAGTTACAGTTCTTATAAGGAAATCAGTTTTACTGAGTTAAGGTTCTTATAAGGAAATCAGTTTTACTTAGTTACAGTTCTTATAAGGAAATCAGTTTTACTGAGTTAAGGTTCTTATAAGGAAATCAGTTTTACTGAGTTAAGGTTCTCATGAGGAAATCAGTTTTACTGAGTTAAGGTTCTCATGAGGAAATCAGTTTTACTGAGTTAAGGTTCTCATGAGGAAATCAGTTTTACCGAGTTACAGTTCTTATAAGGAAATCAGTTTTACTGAGTTAAGGTTCTCATGAGGAAATCAGTTTTACTGAGTTAAGGTTCTCATGAGGAAATCAGTTTTACTGAGTTAAGGTTCTCATGAGGAAATCAGTTTTACCGAGTTACAGTTCTTATAAGGAAATCATTTTTACTGAGTTACAGTTCTTATAAGGAAATCAGTTTTACTGAGTTAAGGTTCTTATAAGGAAATCAGTTTTACTGAGTTACAGTTCTTATAAGGAAATCAGTTTTACTGAGTTAAGGTTCTCATGAGGAAATCAGTTTTACTGAGTTACAGTTCTCATAAGGAAATCAGTTTTACTGAGTTAAGGTTCTTATAAGGAAATCAGTTTTACTGAGTTACAGTTCTTATAAGGAAATCAGTTTTACTGAGTTAAGGTTCTCATGAGGAAATCAGTTTTACTGAGTTACAGTTCTTATGAGGAAATCCGTTTTACTGAGTTAAGGTTCTTATGAGGAAATCAGTTTTACTGAGTTAAGGTTCTTATGAGGAAATCAGTTTTACTGAGTTACAGTTCTCATAAGGAAATCAGTTTTACTGAGTTAAGGTTCTTATGAGGAAATCAGTTTTACTGAGTTAAGGTTCTTATGAGGAAATCAGTTTTACTGAGTTAAGGTTCTTATGAGGAAATCAGTTTTACTGAGTTAAGGTTCTTATGAGGAAATCAGTTTTACTGAGTTAAGGTTCTTATGATGAAATCAGTTTTACTGAGTTAAGGTTCTTATAAGGAAATCAGTTTTACTGAGTTACAGTTCTTATAAGGAAATCAGTTTTACTGAGTTAGAGTTCTTATAAGGAAATCAGTTTTACTGAGTTAAGGTTCTTATGAGGAAATCAGTTTTACTGAGTTGCAGTTCTTATAAGGAAATCATTTTTACTGAGTTGCAGTTCTTATAAGGAAATCAGTTTTACTGAGTTGCAGTTCTTATAAGGAAATGAGTCAATTTAAATAAATAAATGAGGGCCTAATCTATGGACTTCACATGACTGGGCAGGGGCGCAGCTTTCGGTTACTGGCCCAATGGGGCGGCAGCGTAGCCTAGTGGTTAAAGCGTTGGACTAGTAACCGGAAGGTTGCGAGTTCAAACCCCCGAGCTGACAAGGTACAAATCTGTCGTTCTGCCCCTGAACAGGCAGTTAACCCACTGTTCCCAGGCCGTCATTGAAAATAAGAATTTGTTCTTAACTGACTTGCCTGGTTAAATAAAGGTAAAATAAAATAAAAAAAATAAACTGGCCCAATGGTCTTAACTGCTAGGTTACCTGCCGTCCTACAATAACCTTACATTTCATGTCAAAATTATACTCTACCTCAATAGATCCAATACTTTCATTAAATGGCTTTCAGCATCTCTTTCTATGGATTACAACTGATTATTAGTGGAAGATAAAATAATTTTCTCCCAGTGTTTAAAAATGATGAGATGTTATTCTCACGGGGGTGCTTCATAAGCTACTTGTATGAGGCTTTCTCAAAAGTTCAGCTTCATTTCGATGCAAAAACTCAAAATTCAATAATAACCTGACTCTGAAGTTTCTCTAACTTTAAATTGAAACCTTCTTTTCCCAGGACGACTGAGCCTGTTGACTACAGGAGGTGTGTGTGTGTGTGTGTGTGCGTTCATTAATAACGTAACTTACCGAGTGCTTGGGCTCCATTACGGACTGCTGTTAAAGATGCCTTGTTCTGGAGGATCTGACAACATGACATTGTTATTTATCAGTCCACTGTCGCTCTCTCTCTCTTTCGCGCTCTCTCACTCTCTCTCTCTTCCTCATCCCCCCACTCACTCTTCCTGTATCCAACCATATGAGGGTTAGTATTTTGCCAAAATTGTTACCATGGCACTTTCTCATGCTCACGCCGTACAACGGCCATTAAATCTAATAATGAATAAACTTCCGGCGGCGCCCCGAGCCAAGGGTTGCTGTTCATTTGCGTTTGCCCTTATAATATTTAATAAGGGCAGAGTTTGCTTTTCACAAACTACACACTCTCTTTCTGCTGTTGCTGATCCATATCGCTGAGATGATTATGCTTTTTTCACCAAAAGAGAGAGAAGCAGTGAAGAAAGTGACAGCATAGTTGTTTCGATTTCACAGACAATCAGAGGTCTTAGAGAGTGAGAGAGGGGCCCAATCTTCCTCTCTCCTCTCCTCTCACCTGCTTCTTTAGAAACCCCTATAAGCCATCATAAGCCCTGTAACTCCAAGGCCAAGTTCACACACAATGTATTTCATGCTTCTCAAAGTTAAGGCTGTATTGGTAATATCATTCCTGCCTCCTTACACACACACACACACACACACACACACACACACACACACACCCACACACACACACACACACATGCGCACACACACACACTCTCTCTCTCTTTATTTCTCTCTCCCTCCTCTTTACTCTCTCCCCTCACCTGTGCCCAATTTGTGTCAGAAGACTGTTCTTAATTGGAAGATCCAGAACCTTTTCCTCCTCCTCCTCTCTGTTCACATTCCCTCCATCCCTCCTTCTCACCCTCCCTGGCTCGTTCTCTTTATTCCCACTGTCAGCTAGGAACATATGCATTTGACCTTGACATGGGTGTGTCATAAAAGAGAGAGCACTAATGATATGGAAGTGTAGGATTATAGCCCCCTGTGTGGAATGAATTCTAATATGGTAACACTTAGGCCTACTGCAGACACTCAAGAGATGGGTAGATACCGAGTGGAGGGATGGAGGGAGGATGGGAGGGCATGCAGATCTCTTGTTGAGTCATGTACCATTTGAAAAGTTTTCAAGCGTTTCAGAGGTAGACTATTTAACTCTGTCAATGTCTGTCTGTCTCATGCTTTGTTTGTCTCTCATTCCTCATCTTATCGCTCGCTCCCCTGGTATCCGTCTTCCTCTCTCTTCCTCCCTTAACTCCACCGTGTGGATCCTCCAGTCTTTCTCTCTCCCATCCCTGTCTTGTCTGTCTCCTCACGCACTGTGTGTCTATTACAATTTCCCTTTTTCTTTCTTTCTCTTTCTTCCATTCTCTCTCTTTGTGTATGTCCTTTCTCGCTCCCTTCCCTATCTGTTTGTTTTAACAGGCCTAGGGAGTACTGTGAAAAACTGGTCTCTCTCTCTCTCTCTCCTTCTCTTCCTCTCTCTCTCCTCCCCTCTCTCTCTCCTCCCCTCTCTCTCTTTCTATATCCTCCTACTATTTCTCTCTCTTCCCTTCTTTATTTCTCTATATTTCTCTCTCCCACTTTCCCTTCTCTCTCTCCCTATTTTTGTCTTTCTCTCTCTCTCCCGATCCTCCAGCCCTCTCTATTTCCCAATGAGAGATACAGTGCAGGAGGGATAATAGGCTGGTAGTGAGATATTTGTGCCTCATAAATTCTCTATCGCTCAGCGTTATTTACGGTGCGGACAGGGATAGCAGCAACGCAACGGCCTCCGGTGTGCGACACACATCTTGTGTCCTTCCGTATCTGTCTCCATCTGCCCAGCCTCTCCCCCCGCTTGTAAATTAGAACCCTGCTGGCAGCTCCCCGAAGTCCACGCTCACATTAAAATGAGTTGCAAGTGTGTCACACCCTTTCCCTTCCCCCCTCGTACGCACTCAACCCCCCTCCCCCTCGCAGGGGTTACTTAATTGAAAAAAGAGAGAGACAGAGAGAATGAGATGGAGAAAAAATTGACAGACAGCGAGAGGGAGAGCAACAGACACAGACAAAGTAACAGACAGTGACAGAAAGAAAGGTAGAGGAGGAGATGAGAGAGGTGTATTTGGGGTTAGGGTTGACACATCAGTGTCCCCCTCGGAAGCTCAGGTTGCATGTTAGTTAAAGGTCTCACATTAGCTAAAGGTTTTCAGTGAGACGTGTGTCTGCCATTTAAAGGTTAGGGAGACAACACAGCCTGTTACACAGCCTTACAAGGCAGCATACAGTGGGTGGGGTCACCAGGGTCAAGTTTCTCTGGGGTCAGGGGTTAGAGGATATCGACCTGAGGTGACCTGTGGCCGTTCTGGTGACATTGTGTGAAGGTTACATGTCTAACGGGTGTGTTTTTAACATGTGTGATGTGTTGCTGTGGTGTAATTACCCTGGTCTTACCCCAGACATCAGTCAGCTTAGGAGTTGAGGAGTATGTGTGAAAAATGAGAATGTGTGTGTGCTTGTGTACATACATGTGTGTGTGTGTGTGGGTGTGTGTGTTGTGGGTTTGTGTGTGTGTGTGGGTCGTGGGTTTGTGTGTGTGTGTCATGGTGATGTAAAACCGTGTGTCCAGAATTGACATTATTTCTGTTTTCTCTCTCTCTCTCTCTCTCTCTCTCTCTCTCTCTCTCTCTCTCTCTCTCACAAAAGTTCCAAAGCAATAGAGACATTTCAAATGTCATATTATGTGCAAATAGTTAAAGTACAAAGGGGAAAATAAATACACATAAATATGGGTTGTATTTACAATGGTGTTTGTTTTTTACTGGTTGCGCTTTTATTGTGGCAACAGTTAACAAATCTTGCTGCTGTGATGGCACACTGTGGTGTTTCACCCAAAATATTAAATTTAACAGCTCTTTTCTGGATTTTGATAATTAGCTGGTATCGGCCTAATTCTGCTCTGCATGCATTATTTGGTGTTTTACGTTGTACACTGAGGATATTTTTGCAGAATTGTGCATGCAGTCTCAATTTTGTGTTTGTCCCATTTTGTGAATTCTTGGTTGGTAGGGTTCTATAATTGATTCAAGTATTTTTAGACAAACCCTAATTGGTATGTCTAATTTTATGTTCCTTTTGATGGCATAGAAGGCCCTTCTTGCCTTGTCTCTCAGATCGTTCACAGCTTTGTGAAGTTATCTGTGGCGCTGATGTTTAGGCCAAGGTACAGTATGTATCGTTTTTTGTGTGCTCTATGGCAACGGTGTCTAGATGGAATTTGTGTTTGTGGTCCTGGGAACTGGACCTTTTTTGGAACAGCATTATTTTTGTCTTAGTGAGATTTACTGTCAGGGCCCAGGTCTGACAGAATTTTGGCAGAATATCTAGATGTGGCTGTAGGCCCTCCTTGGTTGGGGACAAAAGCACCAGATCATCAGCAAACAGAAGACATTTGACTTCAGTTTCTAGTAGGGTGAGGCCAGAAGCTGCAGACTGTTCTAGTGCCCTCGCCAATTTGTTGATATATTGTATATGTTGAAGAGGATGGGGCTTAAGCTGCATCCCTGTCTCACCCCACGGCCCTGTGGAAAGAAATGTGTGTGTTTTTTGCCCATTTTAACTGCACACTTGTTGTTTGTGTACATGGATTTTATAATGTTGTATGGTTTTCCTCCAACACCACTTTCCATCAATTTGTGTAGCAGACCATCATGCCAAATTTAGTCAAAAGCTTTTTTTAAATCAACAAAGCATGAGAAGACTTTGCCTTTGTTTTGGTTTGTTTGTTTGTCAATTATAATTTGCAAGGTGAATACGTGGTCTGTCGTATGGTAATTTGGTAAAAAGCCAATTTAACATTTTCTCAGTACATTGTTTTCACTGAGGAAATGTAAGAGTCTGCAGTTAATGATAATGCAGAGAATTTTCCCAAGGTTGCTGTTGACTCATATCCCACAGTAGTTATTGGGGTCAAATTTGTTTCCACTCTCTCGCCACTTCTCTCTCTTCACCCCCTCTTACTCTACCTCTACCTCTATCTTCATCACTCTCTCTCTCTCTCTCTCTCTCTCTCGCTCTCTCTCTTCACCTCTCTCTATCCCATTCTCTCCCCTCTCCATCTCTCTCTATCCCTCCCTCCACTTTCCTCTTTCCACCCTTCTTTGTACGCCTGGTCTCTTAATTGTTGCTAATCGTGTCCATTACAAGAAGAACAAGGTGCAAATTAAATAACGAGAGGAAGACAAATATTGATGTCAATTGATAGAGCCGCTCGCGGGGAGGCGGCAAGCACCAAAATAGTTTCAATACATCCTGATTAACCCCCATTTACATAGATTAATCAGGGACAATTAGAAATGAAGATGATCACTAGCGAGGCTGATCGCTGCCACTCTGTCAAGTGACTGTGTCGGTGTGTGTGTGTGTGTCACAGGAGGGTGCTGAGGGGAGGACAGCTCATAATAATGGCAGAACGGAGCGGATGGAATGCATTTCATTCCCACAAGCCCTCCTCCCCAATTAAGTTGTCAAAACCCTCATGTGGTGTGTGTTTGTATTTGTGCATGTGCCTGCGGACTTGCGTACGCACAGTACCAGTCAAAAGTTTTTACACAAATACTCATTCCAAGGTTCTTCTTTATTTGTACTATTTTCTACATTGTAGAATAATAGTGAAGACATCATAACAATGAAATAACACATATGGAAACATGTAGTGCCCAAAATGTGTTAAACAAATCAAAATGTATGTTATATTTGAGATTATAAAAAGTAGCCACCCTTTGCCTTGATGACAGCTTTGCACACTATTGGCATTCTCTCAACCAGCTTCATGAGGTAGTCGCCCGGAATGCATTGCAATTAACAGGTGTGGCTTGTTAAACGTTCATTTGTGGAATTTCTTTCCTTCTTAATGAGAGGGGAGTAGTACACAGCGTTGTACGAGATATTCAGTTTCTTGTAAATTTCCTGTGTGGAATAGCCTTAATTTCTCAGAACAAGAATAGACTGACGAGATTCAGAAGGAAGTTATTTGTTTCTGGCCATTTTGAGTCTGTAATCGAACCCACAAATGCTGATGCTCCAGATACTCAACTAGTCTAAAGAAGGCCAGTTTTATTGCTTCTTTAATCAGAACAACAGTTTTCAGCTGTGCTAACATAATTGCAAAAGGGTTTTCTAATGATCAATTAACCCTTTAAAATTATAAACTTCGATTAGCTAACACAACGTGCCATTGGAGCACAGGAGTGATGGTTTCTGATAATGGGTCAGTATCTACGCTTATGTAGATATTCCATAAAAAATCGCACATTTCCTGCTACAATATTCATTTACAACATTAACAATGTGTACACTGTATTTCTGATCAATTTTATGTTATTTTAATGGACAAAAAAAGTAAATTTCTTTCAAAAACAAGGACATTTCTAAAGGACCCCAAACTTTTGAACGGTAGTGTATATATTTTTTTCATATTTTCCTTCTTTATTTATTTTTTCCCTAATTAATAACCCTACCACCCCTCCCCTAATTGGTGTAAACTAATGGACAACAATACTTAGGTTTCCACTTCCAGCTTATACATACTACATACATTTCACTGACAGTATATTTTACTTCAGTTATCTTTTGTTTGTTTTTGTCCTTCCCTTTGAGCTACCCTCAACCGCTCCCATCTATCTGTGTCTATCTATCTGTGTCTATCTATCTGTGTCTATCTATCTGTGTCTATCTATCCGTGTCTATCTATCTGTGTCTATCTATCTGTGTCTATCTATCTGTGTCTATCTATCTGTGTCTATCTATCTGTGTCTATCTATCTGTGTCTATCTATCCGTGTCTATCTATCTGTGTCTATCTATCTGTGTCTATCTATCTGTGTCTATCTATCCGTGTCTATCTATCTGTGCCTATCTATCTGTGTTTATCTATCTGTGTCTATCTCTGAAGACCATCCACTTTTCATTTTTAGCTGTCATATATTCTTCCACTGTGCTGTGATGTTTATCAAAATATTTGAACCTTTATATTCTCATAGTTTCTACAGATTGTAAATGAAAGATAATAACTTTTACTAAGAGTATTATTATATTGTTGATCTATTGACTATGACTTGGGTTGGTTGTATCCCCCATATACTGTATACAGTATAACATTCTATTGGTTGCAAGAATTTTGTATAATAATTTAAATGGAAAATCTCCAAGTGTTGAATCCGGAGTCGTATCAGTTCATAAACCATGTGCTATGGAATTGGTACATTGAAACTATTTTGCAACCTGTATGGTACAGCTGTACTTTTTTTGGTCCTTTATATGAAACAGGTATACTTTTTTATTTATCACAATTTTCTTTAGCCAATTTTGGTCTTTAATGCAGGGCCCTGAATTTTTCTCTACTTACAATGACATTGGTTTCAGATATGGTCATCCAGCTACACATTCATTCATAGACACAATAATCCAACAGGCAATTTTGCAGTAAAGATCAATTCAGAGTTCCAACACTCTCTCTTCTCTGCTCTTTCGCTCATACTGTATCTCCTTCACCCTTATCGGCATAGCCGCAGTCTGGCAGTGTGCCTGTTTGAGTCACTGTTCCTGTGATGTCCCGTGGAATGTAGGAGCCCTCAGCTAGTTATTGTGATCAAAGATAACTGTCATTTACAGTAGCACACCAGACAGTCAGACACACTGATACAGTCTGAGCATTAACATTCTAGCATTATTTTCCTCTTTCCTCTTCTTTGTTCTCGCTATCTTTCTCAATCTCTTAATTTTCCATTCTCTCTTAAACACAGAAACTTCTCTCTCTCGCTCTCACTCTCTCTGTCTCTCTCTCTCTCTCTCTCTCTCTCTCTACCTCTCACTCAATCACTCACTCAATCACTCACTCGCTCTTTCTCTCTCACACTCTCTCTCTTCTCTCTCTCTTTCACTCTCTCTCACTCTCTCTCTTGCTCTTTCTCTCTTTTCTCTCTCTCGCTCACTCTTTTCTCTTTCTCTCTCACTCTATCTCTCTCTTTTCTCTTTTCTCTCTCGTCTCTCTCTCTCTCTCTCTCTCTCTCTCTCTCCATGATGCTCCAATTTTCCTTTTCTATTTCTCCAAATAGCTTGTCATTTACTGAGGGAAAGATTCAATCTCAAGCAGGCCTTTCTATTAAACATTTTTTTAAATCCACAAGATGCTGCGGAGCCTTAAAAAAACACATATTTCAATAAATATCTCAATACGCCACCACTGAGTGGGAGGTTTGTGTGAATGTATGTAGGCGTGTTTGTTGAGTGGGGGTGTATAAATATTTCAGGCTTTACCTATGTGTGTGTCATTGCTGTAATTGTAACTGTAATTGTAATCAGCTCACACTAGTCTGTTTCCCAATGTTGCGTCATTATCTTAATGGCTGTATTGTGAGAGAGCAGGTGAAATGTTCAATACTCCTTTGTGTCTGATATGACTGCTGATAAGACCCCTACATGCACTATTACTCTCTGGCAGTGTAAGCCCCTCAAAGATGCGCACACACACACACACACACACGGGCCATGCTAACAAAGTGAATGCTAGGCTACAGGACTCTTTCGCTAGAACAGACTACAACATTCATGAGTTTTATCAATAATTGCATCGACGAAGTTGTCCCCACAGTGACCGTACATATTTAACCAAACCAAAAGCCATTGATTACAGGAAGTATTCTGCGCTGGGCTAAAGGCTAGAGCTACCGCTTTTCTAGGAACGGGACACGGACATGGACAGAAGAAATCCCGCTACGACCTCCAACATGCAAAAAAACTATACCAAATCACATAATTTCATGTGAAATTTCACATGTGAAATCATTTGAAAACATGTGTTTCTGGAACACTTCACATGTGATCACGTGAAATGAATTTGTTTTTTCCGTAAGGGATGGAATCCTAGTACAACGGCTCCGACGCACATCGGATGTGACAGGGCTTGCAGACTATTACGGATTACAAAGGGGGACCAAGCCATGAGTTGCCCAGTGATGCAGCCTTCCCAGATAAGCTAAATGCCTTCTATGCTTGCTTCGAGGTAAACAACACCTAGCCATTGATGAGAGCCCCTACTGTTCCTGACCACTGTGGGATCTCGTTCTCCGTGGCTTAAGTGGGTAAGACCTTTAAACAGGTCTCTTCAACAGGGTCCTGGACTTCCTCACAGGCCGTCACGCTGACCCTCAACTCGGGGGGCCCCCAGGTGTGTGTGCTTAGTCCCCTCCTGTACTCCTTGTTCACTCACAATGGCATGGCCAAGCACAATTCCAACACCATCATCAAGTTTGCTGATGACACAACAGTGGTAGGCCTGATCACCGACAACGAGGAGACAGCCTACAGGGTGGAGGTCAGAGGCCTGGCAGTGTGGTACCAGGACAACAACCTCTCCCGCAACGTCTGCAAAACAAAGGAGCTGGTAATGGACTACAGGAAACAAGGGAGTGACATGCCCCCAGCCACATCGACGGGGCTATAATGGAGAAGGTCGAGGTTTCAAGTTCACCACTTAACATGGTCAACGCACACCCTCACAGTCGTGAAGAGGGCACAACAGCGCATCTTCTCTCTCAGGAGTCTGAAAAGATTGGGCATGGGCCCTCAGATCCTCAAGAGGTTCTACAGCTGCACCATCGAGAGTTATTGACTGGCTGCATCATGCCTGGTATGGCAACTGTACCACCCTCGACCGCGAAGCTGTACAGAGGGTTGTGCGGACAGCCAAGTAAATCACTAGGTCCAAGCTTCCTGCCACCCAGGACCTGTATCAGCTAGTGTTAGAGGAAGGCCCGAAAAATTCCCAAAGACTTCAGCCACCCAAGCCATGGACTGTTATCTCTGCTACGTCCGGAAAGCAGTACCGGAGCATTGGGTTTCAGACGAACAGGCTACAAGACAGTTTCTATCCCCAAGCCATAAGACTGCTAAATAGTTAATCAAATGGACTATCTGCACTTACTCTATTTTGCACTGACTCACACACTACACATGCACACACACACTACATACGCACAGACACACTACATACGCACACACACACTACATACGCACACACACACTACATACGCACACACACACTACATACGCACACACACACTACATACGCACACACACACTACGTACGCATACTTTCACACATGAACACATACACTCATCGTGTACGCTGCTGCTACTTAGTTTCTTACTGTTATTATTATTTATCCTGATGGCTAGTCACTACCTCTGCCTCCATGTACATACCCACCTCAGTTACCTCATACCACTGCACAATGAAATGGTTATGATGCATCCCATATATACCTTAATTCTTGTGTGTTTTGTCTTGTTTAAATTATTGCATTTTTTTATCTGCATTGTTGGGAAATGCTTATAAGGATTTCACTGTTATTTTCGGTGCCTGTAACAAATAAAATTGTATTTGATTTGCAGCACTAATGCTATCCTCCAGCAGTG
Source organism: Oncorhynchus clarkii lewisi (assembly GCF_045791955.1). Classification (NCBI taxonomy): domain Eukaryota; kingdom Metazoa; phylum Chordata; class Actinopteri; order Salmoniformes; family Salmonidae; genus Oncorhynchus; species Oncorhynchus clarkii. Next base: position 30,833,589 of record NC_092169.1, on the reverse strand, counting down.
CATGCAGAGCGAAGCCATTTTCATTAATTCCACTCCATTAATGAGGAGAAAGAAGGAAAGAGAGAAAAATATGGCTATCAATCGACTGTGTTGTTGGCAGGTGGAGATTGCATCCCAAATGGCACCCTATTCCCCATAGGGCTCTGGTCAAAATTAGTGCACTATGTAGGGAATAGGGTGTAATTTGGGATGTAACCATAGAAGCAGAAGCCAATTGAATTAGCTCTAATTACACAGTAGCCTCAAGATATTACTTCATCTGTAGCACAGCAGTGTAACTCAAGGTGGGAGTGTGTTTTTGTGAGGTGTGTACACACATGCTTACACACACACAGCGTAATGGCTCAGACACACACACGGGCACACACACTCACACACTCAGCCCCGCCACGTTTTACTAAGCATTGGGTGGCCCCCTCCCTGCCTCGTTCTCTCTCTCTCTGTACTTAATTAGGAGAGCAGCACTTACCAGGAAATTAAATGATATGAATCTAATTCATCTGATAACATTAGGTCAGTGATCACCTGGTGGTTTAGCTCCCCTCCCCATACAGCAATCACATCACACATTACAACACCAAAGACATGGCTTATGCTATGGAGGAGTGTGTGTGTGGGAGGGGGGGGGGGGGTTAGGTTCAGGGTTAGGGTTAGGGAAAATAGGATTTTGAATGGGACTGAATTGTGTGTCTCCACAACGTTAGTTATACAAGACTGTGTGTGTATTTTTGTGTGTGTGCATTTGTGCATGTGCGCATGCTTGTACTGTGTGTTCTCAGTGCATGTTCCCCACATGTTACTCTCTCTCTCATTAGTGTGTTTTAAAGCCCCTCATCTGATACTGCTCAATATTCATCCCTCATCTTTTCTCCCTCTCCTCTCCCTCTTACCTTTTTCTCCTCTGCAAATCGCAAGTTCCTGCCTAAACACCACACTTCCTCATCTCCCCCTAGAGAGAGAGAGAGAGAGAGAGAGAGAGAGAGAGAGAGAGAAGAGAAAACAACCCTACCTCCCTAGCCCTCTACCTCTCCCAATCTATTTTTAACTCTCCTTCAGTCGGGTCGTCATTAGTTACCACAGTCACAAGGTCATTATGGCTAAACCCTGTCTATTTCTACAATTCTCTTCTTATCTGATTTTTAACCTAACCCTAACCTTAACCACACTGCTAACCTTATGCCTAACCCTAACCATAACCACACGGCTAACCTTATGCCTAGCCCTAACCATAACCACACAGCTAACCTTATGCCTAACCCTAACCTTAAATACATTTGAACCATATAGACCATTTTCACTGTGTGGCTGTGATAACTAATGACAGCCCTTCATCCGTCCCTGTCATATCTGGCTCTACTATGTATACCACATCAAACAATTGTGTAACGCATCCTTCTATCACCTCAAGAACATTACCAAACTCCGTCCCACCCTCACTCAGTCTCATGCAGAGAAGCTCGTCCACGCCTTTATCTCGTCAAGGCTGGATTACCGCATCGCACTCTGCATCGAGATCCCTGGCAGTACATCCAGCTCCAGTAGATCCAGAACAGCACTGCCATGAGAGATGAGAGTGAGGAAACACCATCACATCATCCCCATCTCATTCCGGATTGAATTCAAAACCCTCCTGCCCTCCTGCTGACTTTACAGTGTATTCATGACAATGCCCCTCCTTATCTCAAAGAACTGCTCTTTCTCCATAACCCCACCCTCAGGTCATGCGCCAGCCTGCTCCTACATGCCCCCAGGATCAAGGTCCGCTTTCAGCTTGACCCTCCCAGACCACGTGAAGGTAGCACAGACTCCTGGGGCCTGAACACCTTTCTCTTTAGGAAGACGTTCTATGTGTAGCTATGGTCTTGGTGTCCTTGTCCCTTGTAGCATCAGCTGGGTTCTTTTTGTCAGTCACCCTGTCTAGATGTGTTTTTTTCTATTTGTTTTTTTATTTTTTATTTTTTAATTTTGTATTTTATACACTGAGATTACAAACGTAATACAGGATTATTAAGACACACATACCCTTTGTAAATGCTAACTATGAGCCGTCATGCTTACCTCAGTTCTATGGCATGACGTAGCTAAATCCGACCCTTACTCCCTCCTCCCGCCTCTTCCCTGAGAGGAAGAGTGCAACACCGAAATGGTTTTCCAGGGAATCCCAGATGTTGATTTGATCTCCATTCATGACTGCCCTGGGTCACCATGACTACTGGGTCACCATGACTACAATTCACTGAATTGAATTTGAACTAAAGGAAGTACAATTTATTTCAATGAAATTCAAATGGCTTATTTATTCTACACATCACCATTGTAAAGTTGATTTTGACATCATGTATGGTTACCACTACCATGTATCATAAGGTTGAAACATTTAGTTTTCTCCTAAAATGTCCCAGAATGCATTAGACACAACACTGGAGTATGGAAGGGAACAATTGAACATCACGACAAAGAAAAGTAATCTAACAAAAAAATGATCCTACTAGCAAATAAATGTATCCAACTCATTTTAACTGGTATGTGTATTCTTTACATTAGTGGCAGATCCTTTGGCCAAAATATTTGTCAAATTAATGAGACTTTCATGTTTCACATCTCATTTGAATTGGTTTGATTTGCTTTGAATTCAATTTTACTTCCTTCAATTCAAATTAAATTCAAATTCCTTTGTGGTGTGGTCAATTCAAATGTATTTTAAATTAAATTCCGAAATACCAAATGAACCCCACCCTGCCACCCAGACTAACTGATAGAGAGGGGTCAAAGACTAGGACTTTTCTGGGGTCACGGGTCTGGGGTGAGAGAGATATGGCTATGATGACAGACCTTTGTGTTCTGTTAGAGATATAATTATGGCACCCGGAGGTCAGGACTGTGGTCTGTTCGTGTCACAGTATAGTGACAGAGGAGAGTATGATGAGTTATGATTGGCTAGGTGTGCAGTACATAGAGTAATGATTGGCTAAAGAGCTTTCGAAGTGTAAGAAATAACACTCTCTTTTTCAACTCTCTCTTCATTACACATTTCTTACTCTTTACATTTCTAATTTAAAGTTTAAATTACCTATTGTCACTCTCTGCATTTGTCTCTATTTTCTACTCTCACTCTGTCTTTCTCCCCTAATTTCTGTTCAGTTCTTGCCCTTTGGCACATTTCTCATTTACCCATTCCCTCTCTCTCCCTCCATCATCTCTGTCTCAGTTACTCTTTCTCTCAGCATCTCACCCACTCCCTCTCTAACTCCTTTTTCCTTTCTCCATGACCATCGATTTTGCCGAATATGATACTGCAGCATATGTGTGTATGTGTGTGTGGGTCTATGTGTGTGTGTGTGTGTATTCTCAGTGTCTCCCCACATTGTGTCATAATCGGCGCTAGATTGATTTACGAGTCATTTTACACCTCTCTAAACGCTTGTTGAGTGATGTCTGCTGTCACAATACTCCTCCTCATCCCTCCATCTCTCCATCTCTCAGTCTCTCCATCTATCTCTCACTGGAATACATCCTTCACTCTCCATATATCTCTCACTGGAATACATCCCTCACTCTCCATCTATCTCTCACTGGAATACATCCCTCACTCTCCATCTATCTCTCACTGGAATACATCCCTCAGTCTCTCCATCTATCTCTCACTGGAATACATCCCTCATTCTCCATCTTTCTCTCACTGGAATACATCCCTCACTCTCCATCTATCTCTCACTGGAATACATCCCTCACTCTCCATCTATCTCTCACTGGAATACATCCCTCAGTCTCTCCATCTATCTCTCACTGGAATACATCCCTCATTCTCCATCTTTCTCTCACTGGAATACATCCCTCACTCTCCATCTATCTCTCACTGGAATACATCCCTCACTCTCCATCTATCTCTCACTGGAATACATCCCTCACTCTCCATCTATCTCTCACTGGAATACATCCCTCACTCTCTATCTATCTCTCACTTACATCCCTTATTCTCCATCTTTCTCTCACTGGAATACATCCCTCAGTCTCTCCATCTATCTCTCACTGGAATACATCCCTCACTCTCCAGCTATCTCTCACTGGAATACATCCCTCACTCTCCATCTATCTCTCACTGGAATACATCCCTCACTCTCCATCTATCTCTCACTGGAATACATCCCTCACTCTCCATCTATCTCTCACTGGAATACATCCCTCACTCTCCATCTATCTCTCACTGGAATACATCCCTCACTCTCCATCTATCTCTCATTGGAATACATCCCTCAGTCTCCATCTATCTCTCACTGGAATACATCCCTCACTCTCCATCTATCTCTCATTGGAATACATCCCTCACTCTCCATCTATCTCTCACTGGAATACATCCCTCACTCTCCATCTATCTCTCACTGGAATACATCCCTCACTCTCCATCTATCTCTCACTGGAATACATCCCTCAGTCTCTCCATCTATCTCTCACTGGAATACATCCCTCACTCTCCATCTATCTCTCACTGGAATACATCCCTCACTCTCCATCTATCTCTCACTGGAATACATCCCTCACTCTCCATCTATCTCTCACTGCAATACATCCCTCAGTCTCTCCTTCTCTTCTTTCTGTTTAGGATCATTTTTGATGATATTTCTTGTCATATTGTCATTTGAGGAATTCTCTATTTTTGTCTTTTACACACTTTTGTTACTTCTCTCCTTCTATTCACTTGCTCCCACTCCCAGGTTCCTGTGTACCCTGAGGCAAAGCCCTTGCACACACAAAAAGTCAAACACACGCACACACATACACGAACTGGACAGGTGGTGCTGAATGTGCAGAAGCTGCAAGAGCTGTCAGGCAAGCTATAGCCTGAAACATGAGTTAGTGCAGCCATCAGAGCTTGTGTGTGTGTGTGTGTGTGTGTGTGTGTGTGTGTGTGTGTGTGTGTGTGTGTGTGTGTGTGTGTGTGTGTGTGTGTGTGTCCAGCTATCCCAGGATTCGGCCCATCTACAGCAGTAGCTGGTAGGGAGGAGTGCAGAGCATGTTCCATTCATAATAGATCAGCACCTGATATGTATATCATCCACAGCATTAAAAGGTCCCAAATTATACTCTACTAGAGAGAGAGAGAGAGAGAGAGAGAGAGAGAGAGAGAGACATGGAGAGAGACATGGAGAGAGACAGGGAGAGAAGTAGAGAGAGACACATGGAGAGGGGGAGAGAAGTAGAAAGAGGGGGGGAGAAGTAGAGAGAGAGGCATGGAGAGAGAGGGGGGGGAGGTCCGGCGAAATGAACACACACAAATGCCGAGATAGCTTTAGTGAGAAGCATTCACACACACTTTCCATCTTTCACACACACTCACACACACACGTTCCTTCTGTCACACACTCTGGTGCTCAATTTAGTGTAATGGAGTCTGGTCAGGCAGGCAGGCAGGCAGGCAGGCAGGCTGGATGGTGGGAGCAGGGTAAATTGCCTCTGCATAGCTGTAAATTAAAGCTGCAAAAGGCAGAGGGGAATTATATTAGCTTGGTGGGAAATTAATGTTTATTACTCCCTACTCCATTAGAGAGAGAGAGATAGAGAGAGAGAGAGAGAGAGAGAGAGAGAGAGAGAGAGAGAGAGAGAGAGAGAGAGAGAGTGAAGGAGGGAGAGATAGAGGCATGAGAGAGAACAGAGATGGAGAGAGAGAGAGGGAGTGGGAGGGAAAGGGGGATGGAGAGGCGGGGAGGAAAAAGAGCAGGAGAGAAATGTTGTTTTTGTGAATGACTGTGGTTGGACCGCAGTCTCCAGTTTGAGATGACCTGATGCCTGCCTCCATTTTACTTCAAATGCCATTTTTATTATTGTATCTCTCTATCTTCTCTAACAACTTCCTCAAGCCACGTCCAGAACAATAAGCTGGTGAAGGGTGTGTGCATACGGTACATAGAGATACACACACACACATAGTTTTGGGGTATGGTATATACACAGTAGTATATGGTATATAATATTTAATTAGAAGTGTAGTTCAATTTGCCCCAACCTGCCTGGATTCTAATTTAAATCTAGAAAAAATCCCTAAGTAATTGATCTGGATTCGACTACAACATGATTGGACAGGGAAATAGAGGAGCATGTGTGTGCGAGAGTGTGTGTGTGAGTCCGTGTAAGCTATGTTCGTGCGTGCTTGCTTGCCTGCATTCCTGTAGGTGTGCGTTTGTGTGTGCAGGCATGTCTGTGTGTGTTATAGTTGTGTGTTTAGATGCTGCTTTCTGGTCAGCACTAAAGGCAGGCAGGGAGCATCCGGGCCATGTATTATTCAACTAGCTTTTATTTACCTCATCTAACATCTGTCTATGCCTAACACAGCCAAATAACCTGGAGAGGAGAGTGGGATGAGAGTTGAGGAGAGGGAAGGAAGGAAAGGAGAGGGGAGGAGAGAGAAAGGGAGGAGAGGAGATGAGAGGAGGGGAGAGGGATGAGAGTAGAGGAGAGAGGGATGAGAGGAGAGGAGAGGAGGAAAGGAGAGGAGCGGAGAAGAGAGGGGAGGGGAGAGGAGAGGACAGGAATGAAGCGGAGAGGAGAGCAGAGGGGGAGATGAGAGGATAAGAAAGGAGAGGAAAGGAGAGAGGGATGAGAAGGGAGATGGCTCACCCTTTCTAGCTCTCCTATTTTGATAATAGTCTGAAAGATACATGAGTTGTCCCACTTACAAGATAAATATTTAATGTGAAAATATTTACCTGTCTGTCTCTCTACTTCTCAGCAAGTCAAAGACACAGGTTGAAGACTGGGTCTGCATGCAGCCTACACACACACACACACACACACACACACACACACACAAACACACACCTGTGTTCTGTTGTGTCTTTGAATGATGAACAGAGCCAGTCTACCTGAAGACAAATCACTGAAAAGTAACTGTCTGGTGTAATGTTCTGAAAGTTTTACCCTGACTGACTGTTAGCGTGTGAAGTATTTATGCTTTAGGCCGGTTATGTATTTTCAGCTTCATTCTTTTATGGACTCAGAAGATGTTGTCTAGTACTTGGCCTCACGGTGCTCATTCAGAGGATCTACACAAACGCACGCACGCATGCATACACTCACACACACTGAGGTGTGTGGGTGTGTTCAGAGTGTGTGTGTGTGTGTGTGTGTTTGTTTGCTGTGAGAGAGTAACCGTGTCATGTATCCTGCCTTTTCCACTGTTCAGTTCCTCCTCATCTTTTTATCACCACTTTGTTGTGAATTAGCGTGCTCCGTCTGCCGTGAACACCCACTGCTGTTGGGACGTGTGTGTGTGTTTACAGAGGTTTGAGTGCTACCTGACCCGATGTTTCCTCTTTCCCTCTTGCTCTACCTTTCCTCTCTTTCATTAACTCTCTCTATTTCCCTGTTTCTCTCTACAACTGTTTTCTACCTCTCCTTCCATCTCTCAAAAGTAATCACTTCATTCCCCATGTGGCTCTCCTTCCCTCCCACCACCTCCATTTCCCCACCCTCCATCCCTCCCTATTTCCCTCCCTCCACTCCCCCATCTAACCTCCATTTCCCCAGGCGTCACCTTTGGCATATCTTGCAGAAAATGTATTTGATTGGGCAGAGTGCTTGCCAGTCAATATTTCTGCCTCAACTTGCTGAGACGGGCGAGACAGGGGGTTTCTGGGTAGTAGAACTCAGACAGGATCTGGGCACCTGCCCAACAACACACCCACTCCCCTCCCACTCCTCCATTCTATCCTTCTATCATTCTATCATTCATTCGCTCGTCTTCTTTTTCCATCTCTCTCTCTCTCTGTTTCTACCTCTCACATGGTTGGTCTCTCCATCTTTCTCCTAGCTCTACAGTACCTCGTTAGATGTGTGTTATGTTTTCAGACCAAAGGAATTTTCAGTTCATTAATTGAATATTGGATTGCAGTTGTCTTCCTAAATTGACGGGAGTGTATGTGTGTGCATGTGGTCAGCTGGTGAGTTTAGGGAATGTAGACAGTTCTCATTTCATGGCAATCAATGTGTTGGAGTAGGGAGGTGGAAGGGGTAGTGGGTGGAGGGGTTAGGGAGGTGGAGGTGGTAGGGAGGTGGAAGGGGTAGTGGGTGGAGGGGTTAGGGAGGTGGAGGTGGTAGGGAGTAGAGGGGTAGGGAGGTGGAAGGGGTAGTGGGTGGAGGGGTTAGGGAGGTGGAGGTGGTAGGGAGTAGAGGGGTAGGGAGAAGGAAGGGGTAGTGAGGTGGAGGTGGTAGGGAGGTGGAAGGGGTAGGGGGTGGAGGGGTTAGGGAGGTGGAGGTGGTAGGGAGGTGGAGATGGTAGGTAGTAGAGGGGGTAGGGAGTTGGAGGGGGTAGGGGGTGGAGGGGGTAGGGAGGTGGAGGTGGTAGGGAGTAGAGGGGTAGGGAGGTGGAAGGGGTAGTGAGGTGGAGGTGGTAGGGAGGTGGAAGGGGTAGGGGGTGGAGGTGGTAGGGAGGTGGAGGTGGTAGGTAGTAGAGGGGGTAGGGAGTTGGAGGGGGTAGGGGGTGGAGGGGTTAGGGAGGTGGAGGTGGTAGGGAGGTGGAGGTGGTAGGTAGTAGAGGGGGTAGGGAGTTGGAGGGGGTAGGGGGTGGAGGGGGTAGGGAGGTGGAGGGGATAGGGGGTGGAGGTGGTAGGGAGGTGGAGGTGGTAGGTAGTAGAGGGGGTAGGGAGTTGGAGGGGGTAGGGGGTTGAGGGGGTAGGGAGGTGGAGGTGGTAGGGAGTAGAGGGGTAGGGAGGTGGAAGGGGTAGTGAGGTGGAGGTGGTAGGGAGGTGGAAGGGGTAGGGGGTGGAGGGGTTAGGGAGGTGGAGGTGGTAGGGATGTGGAGGTGGTAGGTAGTAGAGGGGGTAGGGAGTTGGAGGGGGTAGGGGTGGAGGGGGTAGGGAGGTGGAGGTGGTAGGGAGTAGAGGGGTAGGGAGGTGGAAGGGGATAGGGGGTGGAGGTGGTAGGGAGGTGGAAGGGGTAGGGGGTGGAGGTGGTAGGGAGTAGAGGGGGTAGGGAGGAGGAAGGGGTAGTGAGGTGGAGGTGGTAGGGAGGTGGAAGGGGTAGGGGGTGGAGGTGGTAGGGAGGTGGAGGTGGTAGGTAGTAGAGGTTGTAGGGAGGTGGAAGGGGTAGGGGGTGGAGGGGTTAGGGAGGTGGAGGTGGTAGGTAGTAGAGGGGGTAGGGAGTTGGAGGGGGTAGGGGGTGGAGGGGTTAGGGAGGTGGAGGTGGTAGGGAGTAGAGGGATAGGGAGGTGGAAGGGGTAGGGAGGTGGAGGTGGTAGGGAGGTGGAAGGGGTAGGGGGTGGAGGGATTAGGGAGGTGGAGGTGGTAGGGAGGTGGAGGTGGTAGGTAGTAGAGGGGATAGGGAGTTGGAGGGGGTAGGGGGTGGAGGGGGTAGGGAGGTGGAGGGGATAGGGGGTGGAGGGGGTAGGGAGGTGGAGGGGATAGGGGGTGGAGGGGGTGGGAGGTGGAGGGGGTAGGGAGGTGGAAGGAGGTGGAGGGGGTTGGGAGTGGAGGGGGTAGGTAGTGGAAGGGGGTAGGGAGGTAGGGGGGTTAGGGAGTGGAGGGGGTAAGGAGGTGGAATGGGGTAGAGAGATGGAAGGGGGTAGGTAGGTGGAGGTGGAGGGGTTAGGGAGTGGAGGGGGTAAGAAGGTGGAAGGGGGTAGGGGGATGGAAAGGGGTAGGGAGTGGAGGGGGTAGGAAGGTGGAGGGGATAGGGGGTGGAGGGTGTGGGAGGTGGAGGGGGTAGGGAGGTGGAAGGGGGTAGGGAGGTGGAAGGGGGTAGGGAGGTGGAGGGGGTATGGAGTGGAGGGGGTAGGTTGTGGAAGGGGGTAGGGAGGTGGGGGGGTTAGGGAGTGGATGGGGTAAGGAGGTGGAAGGGGTAGGGAGATGGAAGGGGGTAGGTAGGTGGAAGTGTTAGGGAGGTGGAGGGGTTAGGGAGTGGAGGGGGTAGGAAGATGGAAGGGGGTAGGGAGATGGAAAGGGGTAGGGAGTGGAGGGGGTAGGGAGGTGGAAGGGGGTAGGTAGGTGGAGGTGGTAGGGAGTGGAGGGGGTAGGGAATGTAGGGGGTAAGATGTGGAAGGGGGTAGGGAGGTGGAGGGCTCCCCCTCTCTACTCCCTCATGCTCCCCCTCTCTCTCTCTCTCTCTCTCTCTCTCTTTACTCCCCTTGGCACGGTAGTGACATGGCATTTAATAGACTCCCCGGCGTGAAACAAACTACCTCAATTAATTCCTCTGACTCAGCCCTGGTCTTTCTCTCACTCTCCTCTTACTCTGCTTTCACACCTCCAGCCAGAGGGCTGAGGGTTGTGTGCATATGTGTGTGTGTGATACAAGCTATCTGCAGGCCATTTGAGAGTCAGTCTCTCCAACCTCCTCTAAGCTGAACAGGAAGCAGACAGACAGGTCAGGGGAATACATGTGTGTGTAGCGCCAATGTGTAGTTACATTAAGGAGAATTATGTGAGAAATCTTCAGTCTCCTACTGACTGGCTCCCAGACGACCCTCCCTGCTCACTCCCCCGTATAGGGTTTGCATCCCAAATGGCAACCTAATCCCTACATAGTGCACTACTTTTGACCAGGGCAATATGAGCCCTATATATAGGGACTAGGGTGCCATTTGAGACACAGGAAATACCAATCTCATACACTCTTTTATTTTAAATGAACAAACACCCCCTCACCCTCAGTTGCTACACTCAGTCATATGATATGAGTCCTATCCAATACCACACACATCTTGCATTATTACTGTCCATGTCATTGTATTTCTTGTCATCTAATTGTAAGCCAATGCTGTTGGCTGTAGGTTATCTCAAACTTTCCCCAGTCCTTCATGGATCTCTCTGTGTGTGTGTGTGTGTGTGTGTGTGTGTGTGTGTGTGTGTGTGTGTGTGTGTGTGTGTGTGTGTGTGTGTGTGTGTGTGTGTGTGTGTGTGTGTGTGTGTGTGTGTGTGTGTGTGTGTGTGTGTGTGTGTGTGTGTGTGTGCTTTATTAAACAGGTGATCACAGAAACGATCACCTGTTTAATCAGCACCTCCTCCCTAAATTTGCCGATACACACAGCACCCTTTTCTTTCCACTCTTCCCATCGCTCCTCTTCCCTTCTTTACTCCCACCCCTCTCATTCCCCTCTCCCTCCATCTCCTCTCTTCTCTGCCTCTCTCCACCTCACCATTCCACTCCAAGTCAAGTTGCATTTCCATTTTAGAATTGCTTACTAGGCCCTTTGTGAATAGAATCAAATTACACTGAAAAGCACTGATTGATTCTTTTCCAACACAAAGGCTTTTCATGCTTTAAGCTGCTATCAGCCCCTGGGCCTCTGTTGTACTGCCTGTTGAAGCCAGACCAGACGGTCATTGTAGGCATTATAGTATGAATGGTAAGAGGAAGGGGGACATGGAGAAGAGGGGAAGAGGGGAGGATGGGCAATGTAAATAACAGAGGTTGGAGGGTAAGGGGAAATGAAGGTGTGTGTGTGTGTGTGTGTGTGTGTGTGTGTGTGTGTGTGTGTGTGTGTGTGTGTGTGTGTGTGTGTGTGTGTGTGTGTGTGTGTCGATGGGATGTGTGGTTTTAATAGACTCTATACTTAAACATTCACACACACTCTCACTCGACAAACTCACTCACTCTCTCTCTCTAACTGAGATTCTCATTGCAGATTGTCATTTTGTAGAGCAGAGTGAGCCCTTACTGATCAGAGAGAGAGAGAGAGAGAGAGAGAGAGAGAGAGAGAGAGAGAAATACCGTTGGTATTCCAACAAGCTCTCAGTCTCACTGCAGAATTAGACGTTCATCGACGTTCTCCAAACGTCACATTTTGAAGTTGCTCCAAATGTCACATTTCTAAGTGTTTTTGTTGCTCCTGCTGCTGTATATCTTGGGGGATTGTGAGGGATATACTACTACAGACACCAGACCAGGCCCAGATCCCCGTGATTTGCAGGAGAAGGAAAAGATCTGGGTGCCTTGTAAGGATCAGGCGATGACTGGCTAATCTGTCCTTGCCTTCCATCCTGCTAGGTAATGTTCAATTGCTGGAAAATCAGTGGGACGAGCTGAAAGCACGTATATACGACCAACGGGACATTAAAAACTGTAATATCTTATGTTTCACCGAGTCGTGGCTGAACATGATGACATTAAGAACATACAGCTGGCTGATTTTACACTCCATCAGCAGGACAGAACAGCAGCATCTGGTAAGACACAGGGCAGGGGCCTATGCATATATGTAAACAACAGCTAGTGCACGATATCTAAGGAAGTCTCAAGGTTTTGCTCGCCTGAGGTAGAGTATCTCAGGAAAAGCTGTAGACCACACTATCTAAGTAAAGAGTTTTCATCTGTATTTTTTGTAGCTGTCTACATACCACCACAGACTGAAGCTGGCACTAAAACCACACTCAATGAGCTGTATAGCGCCATAAGCAAACAGGAAAACAATCATCCGGAGGAGTGCTCCTAGTGGCCGGTGACTTTAATGCAGGGAAACAAATCAGTTTTACCTAATTTCTATCAGCATGTTAAATGTACAACCAGAGGGGGAAAAAATTCTAGATCACCTTTACTCCACACACAGAGACGAGTACAAAGCTCTCCCTCTCCCTCCATTTTCCAAATCTGACCATAATTCTATCCTCCTGATCACTGGCTTTATCAATAAGTGCATTGATGATGTTGTACATACAGTGACTGTACATACGTACCCCAACCAGAAGCCATTGATTACAGGCAACATTCACACTGAGCTAAAGGGTAAAGCTGCCGCTTTCAAGGAGCGGTAATCTAACCCGGAAGCTTATGAGAAATCTTGCTATGCCCTCTGATGAACCATCAAACAGGCAAAGCGTCAATACAGGACTAAGATAAAATCGTACTACACCGGCTCCAACGCTCGTCGGATGTGCCAGGGCTTGCAAACTATTACAGAATACAAAGGGAAGCACAGCACAGAGCTGCCCAGTTACACGAGCCTGCCAGACGAGCTAAATAACTTCTGTGCTCGCTTCGAGGCAAGTAACACTGAAACATGCATGAGAGCATCAGTTGTTCCGGATGACTGTGTGATCATGCTCCCCGCAGCCGATGTGAGTAAGACTCAAACAGGTCAACATTTACAAGGCCAGAGGGCCAGACGAATTACCCGGACGTATACTCAGAGCATGCGCTGACCAACTGGCAATGGTCTTCACTGACATTTTCATCCTCTCCCTGTCTGAGTCTGTAATACCAACATGTTTCAAGCAGACCCCCATAGTCCCTGTTCCCAAGAACACTAAGGTATCCTACCTAAGTTACTACCGACCCATATCACTCATGTCTGTAGCCATGAAATGCTTTGAAAGGCTGGTCAGGCTCACATCAACACCATTATCCCAGAAACCCTAGACCCACTACAATTTGCTTTCCCGCACCAACAGATCCACAGATGATGCAATCTCCATTGCACTCCACACTGCCCTTTCACACCTGGACAAAATGAACACCTATGTGAGAATGCTGCTCAACACCACAGTGCCCTCAAAGCTCATCACTAAGCTAAGGACCCTGGACTAAACACCTCCCTCTGCAACTGGATCCTGCGCTTCGTGACAGGCCACCCCCAGGTGGTAAGGGTAGGTAGAAACACATCCGCCAATCTGATCCTCAACACGGGGGCCCTTCATGGGTGCGTGCTCAGCCCCCTCCTGTACTCCCTGTTCACTCATGACTGCACGACTCCAACACCATCATTACGTTTGCTGATGACACAACAATGGTAGGCCTGATCACTGACAACGAAGAGACAGCCTATAGAGAGGAGGTCAGAGACCTGACCGTGTTGTTTCAGGACAACAACCTCTCCCTCAACATGATCAAGACAACAGAGACTACAGGAAAAGGAGGACTGAGCATTCTCATCGACGGTGCTGTAGTGGAGAAGGTTGAGACCTTCAAGTTCATCGGCGTCCACATCACCAACGAACTCACATGGTCCAAGCACACCAAGACAGTCGTGACGAGGGCACGACAAAACCTATTCCTCCTCAGGAGACTGAAAAGATTTGGCATGGGTCCTCAGATCCTCAAAAGGTTTTACAGCTGCACCCTCGAGAGCATCCTAACTGGTTGCATCACTGCCTGGTAACGGCAACCGCTAGGCCTCAAACCGCAAGGCACTACAAAGGGTAGTGCTTACGTCCCAGTACATCACCGGGGCCAAGCTTTTTGCCATCCATGATCTCTACACCAGGTTGTGTCAGAGGAATGCCCTAAAAATTGTCAAAGACTCCAGCCACCCAAAGACTCAACCCCCAAGCCAGACTATTTGTATTGCACCGCACCCCCTCTGGAAGGCTGCTTCTACTCTCTGTTATTATCTATGCATAGTCCCTTTAATAACTCTACCTACATGTAGATATTACCTCAATTACCTCAACACCGGTGCCCCCACACATTGGCATTGACTCTGTACCAGTTCCCCCTGTATATAGTCCCACTATTGTTATTTACTGCTGCTCTTTAATTATTTGTTATTCTTATCTCTTACATTTTTGTTGTTGTATTTTCTTAAAACTGTATTGTTGGTTCAGTGCTTGTAAGTAAGCATTTCACTGTAAGTTCTACACCTGTTGTATTCGGCGCATGTGACAAATAAAATGTGATTTGATTTGATTTGATGACGTCTTGTGGGGAATACAAGGGTGTCTGAGCTGTGTGCCAGTAGTTTAAACAGACACCTCGGTGCATTCAGCATGTCAACACTTCTTATAAAAACAAGTAGTGATAAAGTCAATCTCTCCTCCACTTTTGGCCATGAGAGATTTGCATGCATTTTTATAATTGCATCTCTCCGTGTACATTTAAGGGCCAGCAATGCTCCGCTGTTCTGGGCCAATTGTTATTTTCCAAGGTCCCTCTTTGTGGCACCTGACCACATGACTGAACAGTAGTCCGGGTGCAACAAAACTAGGGCTTGTAGGACCTGCCTTGTTGATAGTGTTGTTAAAGAGGCAGAGCTTCGCTTTCTTATGGATGAACTTCTCCCCATCTCAGCTACTGTTGTATCAACCTGCTCAAATTCCAATATTTCCTTGCCAGCTATTCAAAAAATGACTGCAGCCCTTTGTTGAATGTTGCAGTGATTTCACTTGCTGTAGTAGCTGACGTGTATAGTGTTGAATGATCTGCATACATAGACACACTGGCTTTACTCAAATCAAAAAAGTAAGGGGTATAGCTAGACAGCTGCCCTGGGGAACTCCTGATTCTGCCTTATGTTGGAGAGGATCCATAAAGAACACCCTCTGTGTTCTGTTAGAGATGTAATTCTTCATCCACAATATAACAGGGGGTGTAAATCCATGACACATGTTTTTCCAGCAGCAGACTATGACTGATAATGTCAAAGACGCACTGAAGTCTAACAAAACATCTCCCACAATCTTTTTACCATCAATTTCTTATTTGTGTAAATGCCGTGCTTGTTGAATGTCCTTCCCTAAAAGCATGCTGAAAATCTTTTATCAATTTGTTTACAGTAAAATATTATCTGGTCAAACACAATTTTTTCCAAAAGTTTCCAAAGGGTTGGTAACAGGCTGATTGGTCGGTTATTTGAGCCAGTACATTTTTTATTTTTTATTTAACCCTTATTTTACCAGGTAAGTTGACTGAGAAAATATTATAATTGAAGGAAAGGGGGATACCTACTCAGTTGTACAACTGAGTGCATTCAACTGAAATGTGTATTCCGCATTTAACCCAACCCCTCTGAATCAGAGAGGTGCGGGGGCTGCCATAATCGACATCAATGTCTTCGGCTCCCGGGGAACAGTGGCTTTACTGCCTTGCTCAAGGGCAGAACGACAGATTTTTACCTTATCAGCTCAGGGATTTGATCCCGCAACCTTTCGTTCACTGGCCCAATGCTCTACAGCAACGACCTAGGAATTAGTTACAGGGGATAGCAGGGGAACGAATGAGCCAATTGTAAAGGGGGCTTTACCAGAAACAAAACATGACATTTAGGCACTCATTCCAAGTGGTTAAGCAGTGGAGGCTGGTGGGAGGAGCTATAGAAGGACGGGCTCATTGTAATGGCTGGAATGGAATAAATGAAATGGTATCAAACATATGGAAACCACTTTTCCATTTACACCATTCCAGCTATTCCACAGAGCCAGTCCTCCTATAGCTCCTCCCACCAGCCTCCACTGTTGTTAAGGTAAGGGTTAAGGATTGGGATAAGGTTAAAACCAAAACTAAAAAACCAGTGTCCACGACTGGGATCAAACATGCAACATTATGATCCATAGTCATGGGATTACACCCATCCACAACACCCTAGCCTACTGGATGGTAATAGTGCTCACTGTTGCCCCTAGAGGCCGGTTTGGAAGGCATTTCCCGATGTCTTCAGCACATGGATAGACGTCAAATTTTGAACAAACTGGCTTGGGTATTCACCGAATCTATTGAGTGGGCTTTGTAATGGTAGTAGCATCTTCACACACACACCCTGTTATCTGCCCACAGGGGATTAAGGTGATCGGGATGCAGAGGTGCAGCTTTATAGCTCTGTGGAATGCTTTAATCAATTTTACTGCAGATGTATAAAATACTGGGGGAAATAAATAACTGTTTCACCATCTGCACACACCCACACATGTTAGCATGTGCACGCACGCACAGAAAAACACATACACACAAGCACAGGTGCGTCCAGAAAAGCGGTATACACTGATGAAAACACACAGCATTCCTCCAGCATAGGACCTGAGTAACCCTGCCAGCCAGGAGGTCTGGAGAGGATGGACTAATGGTTTACACCATATATAGTTAATGATCTGGAGAGAGAGATGGAGGGAGAGAGATTGAGGGAGAGAGATGGAGTGGAGGGATGGGGAGATGGAGGGATGATGGTGGGGAGGGCAAGGGTTGGTTCAATGGGAGAGGGGTGCCGAGAGGAAATAAGGAGGGCGGGGAGGGGCGGGGTTACGGTAATGCCTGTGGTTTATGGTTCATTTCAACGAACCCACAGATGCAGGGAGTCAAGATGGAGAAATACATATGGTCTATAACCACTCCCTGTGTGTGTGTGTGTGTGTGTGTGTGTGTGTGTGTGTGTGTGTGTGTGTGTGTGTGTGTGTGTGTGTGTGTGTGTGTGTGTGTGTGTGTGTGTGTGTGTGTGTGTGTGTGTGTGTGTGTGTGTGTGTGTGTGTGTGTGTGTGTGTGTGACCACTAAGATGAGGCAGGAGGTGGGTGTTTACTGGTGTTTAGGAGGCAACATAGATTAGTTTTGCTTCAGGCATCTTTCTCTCTCTCTCTCTCTCTCTCTCTTGCTCTCTCTCTCTCTCTCTCTTGCTCTCTGTCTCACTTTCCCTCCTTTCCTCTCTCTCTCTCCCCACCTCTTACCTTCTCTCTCTCTTTCTCTTTCTCACTCTCTCTGTCTTTCTCTCTCTTCCTCCATCCATCCCTCCCCCTCTCTCTCTCTCTCTCTGCCTGTCCCTCCATCCAAACTTCCCTCTCACTCCCCCTCTATCCCTCCCTCTTTATTTTGTCCAGAGCCACCCTAGTTAACTTGGAGAGCTTCCAGTTTAATGGTGTGAAGCTGGAAGTTTTTTAATTTGCCACACCATAAAATTAAAGTCCATTTTCCACATCAGGGAACTTAAGGGCTGACAAATGTTATCTGGAGAGAGCGACAGAGGAGGAGAGGAGACCAGCCTTTCTTTTATTTCACTTGTTTAATGTGGACTGGGTCTGTGCCTGGCTGCATCGCGTGCGTGCGTGCGTGTGTGTGTGTGTGTGAGATACACCAGAAGGTGCAGAATGTAACATGTGTGTGTTTGTGTCCAGTTATGACTTGTGACCAAATTCTAGCAGAACAGAACAGGTCCATTTGAGCTCCAGGGGCAACAAGGCCTTGGTGACAGTTTATTTCCCATCCCGTTTCATGACCTTAGAGCCACCTCACTGGAAGTGTATGTTGCTGTGTCTGCACTCAACAAGATCTCACGGTTCCTGGGGTCCAAACTCATTAAGGTATCACACATCACACATGTATGGGGATGTATGGTGCTGTATCTGTGCTATGCTACACTTGAGGTGTGTGGGGATGTACTGTATGTCACTGTAGCAGTTATATGGTATATTAAAGGTATTCTGTACTCTATGCTGCTGTAGTTATAGTCACAGTGTATATACAGTGAGGGTAAAAAAAGTATTTGATCCCCTGTTGATTTTGTACATTTGCCCACTGACAAAGAAATGATCAGTCTATAATTTTAATGGTAGGTTTATTTGAACATTGAGAGGCAAAAAACAACAACAAAATCCAGAAAAACGCATGTCAAAAATGTTATAAATTGATTTGCATTTTAATGAGAGAAATAAGTATTTGAACCCCTCTCAATCAGAAAGATTTCTGGCTCCCAGGTGTCTTTTATACAGGTAACGAGCTGAGATTAGGAGCACACTCTTAAAGGGAGTGCTCCTAATCAGGTAACGAGCTGAGATTAGGAGCACACTCTTAAAGGGAGTGCTCCTAATCCTAATGCAATTATCATGAGAACGGTTAGGAATCTGCCCAGAACTACACGGGAGGATCTTGTCAATGATCTCAAGGCAGCTGGGAGCATAGTCACCAAGAAAACAATTGGTAACACACTACGTCGTAAAGGACGGAAATCTTGCAGCGCCCGCAAGGTCCCCCTGCTCAAGAAAGCGCATAATATACATGCCCGTCTGAAGTTTGCCAATGAACATCTGAATGATTCAGAGGACAACTGGGTTAATGTGTTGTGGTTAGATGAGACCAAAATGGAGCTCTTTGGCATCAACTCAACTCGCCGTGTTTGGAGGAGGAGGAGGAATGCTGCCTATGACCCCAAGAACACCATCCCCACTGTAAAACATGGAGGTGGAAACATTATGCTTTGGGGGTGTTTTTCTGCTAAGGGGACAGGACAACTTCACTGCATCAAAGGGACGATGTACGGGGCCATGTACCGTCAAATCTTGGGTAAGAACCTCCCTCAGCCAGGGCATTGAAAATAGGTTGTGGATGGGTATTCCAGCATGACAATGACCCAAACACACGGCCAAGCCAACAAAGGAGTGGCTCAAGAAGAAGCACATTAAAGTCCTGGAGTGGCCTAGCCAGACTCTAGACCTTAATCCCATAGAAAATCTATGGAGGGAGCTGAAGGTTCGAGTTGCCAAACGTCAGCCTCGAAACCTTAATGACTTGGAGAAGATCTGCAAAGAGGAGTGGGACAAAATCCCTCCTGAGATGTGTGCAAACCTATTGGCCAACTACAAGAAATGTCTGACCTCTGTGATTGCCAACAAGGGTTTTGCCACCAAGTACTAAGTCATGTTTTGCAGAGGGGTCAAACACTTATTTCCCTCATTAAAATGCAAATCAATTTATAACATTTTTGACATGCGTTTTTCTGGATTTTTTTGTTGTTATTCTGTCTATCACTGTTCAAATAAACCTACCATTAAAGTTATAGACGTAAAATGTCTTTGTCAGTGGGCAAACGTACAAAATCAGCAGGGGATCAAATACTTTTTTCCCTCACTGTACATGTATGGGGCTGTATAGTGGAGGTGTATGACACACTGGAGGTGCTTGGTCCTAGTGTGTGTGTGTGTGTGTGTGTGTGTGTGTGTGTGTGTGTGTGTGTGTGTGTGTGTGTGTGTGTGTGTGTGTGTGTGTGTGTGTGTGTCCATATATTTGTGTGCTTGCATCCATGTGTAGGCCTGACTCTACAAACTTCTTGGATGCATTTGCAGTTAAAGGGCCAGACAGTCCTTACACAAGACGGATAGCTGAGGATATAAATAGGTGAGCATGGCCCTTCTCTCTTTCCCTGTATGGAGCCATGGGGAGGACATGATGAATTCCATGAACTGCTAACTGGCGATGGTTGGGTTGGATGATCTGAAATTAATGACATAATAAGGGAAATATTTTGGCCAGTGAATAATGAATGACTCGTCTCTCTCCGTTTCTCCCCACTCATCCCCTCATTTGCACCCATACATGCTGATGAAGTGCTATATCTATCTCTGTAGCAGCCGAGGATAGTCCTCAATACATACAGTACTTATGTTCGGACCAGGGAGAGAGAGGGAGAGGGAGAGAGAAAGAGACATTTTTTTATTCAATGACTTTGTTGCTATTTTCAGAAGTATGTGGTGAATTTTCTAAACTCTTAGTACAAAACTCCAAACTGGTAACACTTGTAATGCAGCAAGTCTTTTCAAGACCTTTTATTGTGCATACATTATGTTTGGAGACCTCTTTCCCCACACAGCCATTGATCAAAAATACACTTTTATTGTGAAATACCATGAGAACAGTGATTTAATCACCAGAACACAACTTAATGATATCTTCTTGTATATATATTCTCATTAGGTAATACACTTGCACTACCCATTGGAATTTACCCATCAAAAATGTCAAATCAAATTTCTATGATTTCTCAACAAGCTCTCACAGTCTCACGTCAGAATTAGATGTTCATCCATGTTTCTCAAACGTCAAATTTCAAAGTTATTCCAAATACCAAATTTCAAAGTGTTTAAGGTTAAGTTTAGGCATTAACTCCAAAATCTTAACGTAAGGTTTGGGATAGGCCTAATACAAAAAATGTAAAAACCACTTTCTATTGCTGGATTTGAGTATCCAACCTTTGGCATGAGTGGCAGATGCCGCTCAACAACCTAGTAAAATCGAAACCTACTTCAAGGTCACTGCAATCACTGTTGCCCCTACTGGCCAGTTCCCACGTCATCTCCTGACGTACTCAGTCATGGATGGACGTCAAATACTGACTCGTATCATGGGTGACCTGGTTGTCTCAAAAAGTTACATTTTGCATCTTTAACACCAGAGGGATTGATATTGACACCACCTGCAGTGAATTGACAGTCTTTGAATCACAGTGTGATCAACAATGTGTGGAGTTGTTGCTACTCTACTATGTTAGTAGAGTAACAACAACTCCACACAGTGTCAATCCCACAGTGGATGCTGCTGAGGGGAGGAATGCTCATAATAATGGCTGGAACGAAGCGAATGGAATGGCATCAAACACATAGAAAACATGTTTGATGCATTTGGTACCATTCCATTTATTCCTCTGCAGTCATTACCATGAGCCCGTCCTCCCCAATTAAGGTGCCACCAAACTCCTGTGATTTTGAGCTAATTTCCGTTAACTCTCTGAGTGAAAAATACATGGGAGGGGCTTCATTATCATATTTCCCAGCATGCTTTGTTGCATGTTGAATTTTAGAATAGTTCGTTTTACATATCTATGTTTCAGAATGCACATTGATTGATTAATTGATGTTGTACTACACAAAGATAAATAACAAACAAGCTTTCAGTCTTACTGCAGAATTAGACGTTTATCCAAATTTCTCCAAATGTCAAATTTCTAAATTGGTTCAAACGTCAAATTTTGAAGTGTTTTTGCCACCCTGGATTATGATTATCAATTAAGAGCAGTCGGAGGAGCGGCATGTAGCCTAGCGTTTAGAGCATTGGGTCAGTAACCGAAAGGGTGCTGGTATGTCGCACTTAACCCTAGTTTGCTCCATGGGTTTTGTACTACTATGGCTGACCCTGTAAAAGAACACATTTCACTGCACCTTCTTTCTTTTTGATGTATTTTAACAAAGGAGAAGACAATCATATCAAAAGTCATGTGAAAAAAGTCATTGTAAAAAGCAATGACTTTATATGAACATGTATTGCAATGTTTAGCATGTATTTCTAGATGAACACTGTTTACGTTTGGTGAAAAAGTGACCATATGATTTTGTGTGTTGTACTTAGTCATTTGAACATGCGCTTAGAGTTTTCAAACAACTGAATTTTCGATTATCTATTTTGAGCTTTCTACTAAGTACTGTGAAAATTGCACCAAAGCGATTGAAAAAAACTGTAAATAGATACAGGTTGAGGGACAGTGCCTAGTGAAAGTCTACACACAGTTTTTCTGGCTTAAAATTACATCTAAAAAGGGACTAAATGTAATTGTTTTCCAACGGATCTATACAACCTGCTCCACATTTTCAAAGTGAAAGAAAAATGGTACACATAACGTGATGCTGTCACCACAATACTTGAAAATACAAAGTGTTTCACCCTGTGACATGTTGTATTGAATGTGACCCAAATGTAATGTCTTTGCCATGTGGTAAACATAATGGATGATTTTTAAAAAATGTTTTAACACAGGCTTCCTTCTTTTCAGTTCTTTGTCATAGAGACCATTATTGTGGAGTGAATGCAATGTTGTGAAACCCTCTGTATTTTCAAGTATTGTCATGGCAGCCTCATGTTATGGGTATGCTTGTCACTGGCAGGGACTGGGGAGTTTGTCAGGATCAAAATAGATATGAAAGGAATAAAGCCCTGGTAAAAAGTTAGAAGAAAATCTACCTCAGTCTTCTGGGATAAAGTTGTATTTTTCAGTGGTGCAATTGTTGAGTGTTCTCGAGGGGTCCAGTCTCAATCCTGACTTTAAATCTGTTTGAAATCAGAGATAAGGGCAGAATAGTGCTGTCTTTACTGAGCTTGAGCAATTTTTATAAAACAACGTATGTTCACTGAGTGTACAAAACATTAAGGACACCTTCCAAATATTGAGTCGCACCCGCTATTTTTGCACACCCCAATCAGCCTCAATTAGTCGGGCATGGACTCCACAAGATGTCGAAAGCGTTCTACAGGGATGCTGGCCCATGTTGACTCCAATGCTTCCCACAGTTGTTTAAAGTTGGCTGAATGTTCTTTGGGTGATACATACGGGAAATTGTTGAGGGTGAAAAACCAGCAGCATTGTATTTCTTGACATAAACCGGTGGGCCTGGCACCTACTACCATACCCCATTCAAAGACACTTAAATATTTTGTCTCTCCCATTCACCCTCTGAATGGCACACATACACGATCCATGTCACAATTGTCTCAAGGCTTAAAAAACGTTCTTTAACCTGTCTCCTCCCCTTCATCTACACTGATTGAAGTGGATTTAACAGATGACATCAATAAGGGATCATAGCTTTCACCTGGATTCACCTGGTCAGTCTGTATCATGGTGTCCTTAATGTTTTTGTACACTCAGTGTATGTTGCCCTAAGAGTTGGTAGTGTAGAATCTTACTCAAATTAATTTACAGCTGTAATTGCTGACAAAGGTTATTCCACCAAGTATAAACTCTGCGGTGTAAAGACATACACAATCAAGACATCTTGATTTTGTATTTTTTATACATTTCTATAATTTTTCTTTCACTTTGAAAATGTTGTTGTGTAAAACTGTAGGAAAACAAATCAAACGACCCTTTTATGGCAGCAAAATAGACGTGTGCCAACTAGGTTGGGCAATTAATAATGAGAGGATTTAATTGGTGGAATATCGATGTCAAGTTTGTTTGACAACATTCACAGGTAGCTTATCTGCCTGGTCCTTCATTATCCCTGTCTGTGATGTGATGTGTGTGTGTGTGTGAGTGTGTGTGTCTATATGCATGCATTGCATCCGTGTGTGTGTGAAGAGTGCTGTGTGTGTGTGTGTGTGTGTGTGTGTGTGTGTGTGTGTGTGTGTGTGTGTGTGTGTGTGTGTGTGTGTGTGTGTGTGTGTGTGTGCGTGCATGTGTGCGTGTGTGTGTGTGTTTGCGGGCAACAAGGTCTCAAAGTCTCACTACACAATTAGATCAAACACACAACCTTCTGATCTCAAGTCAGCCCTCACTGTTGCCTCTAGTGGCCGGTTTTGAAGTCATTTCCCAACGTCCTCAAGACATGGATAGACGTCCAACTTCGAAGTCACTGTTTAGTAATCTGCCTGGTTAGGGGGTCAGTTGTTTTTCTATTGTTTATTTCTGGGTTTTATCTATTTCATCTTTTCTTCAAGCTCTACAGCTTTAACTGTTGGATCAGCACTTTCTATCCCTCCTTCTCTCTCTCTCGCCCCCACATACAGTGTGTGTGCGTATCACTAGCACGTTTAGCTGAGAAAAAAATACCTGCTGAGCAAAAATACTGTATGTACACATTTTCTCCATCACATTTTCTTCAGTTCTTCAGTTTTCTTCTCTATAACATTTTCTTAGTTTGTTATGAATATGTATTTTCTGAAAATATTATCAGGTTATTTGGCACTGCAATTTAGTGAAATTCAATACAATTTCACTGGTTCAAAATCCTTCTTTGTGAATCCTTCTTTGTGTTTTTTTATCAGCTTGTCATGATATAGTACAAATACTATATCATGTTCTCACGCCTATCCTCCAGACTGGCTTCTTGTCTTGTAGGTTTGATCTCAGTCAGGTGTCAGTGTGAGGGTTAACAGACAGTAGTTAGGTTTGATCTCAGTCAGGTGTCAGTGTGAGGGTTAACAGACAGTAGTCAGGAATGATGTTCAGTCAGGTGTCAGTGTGAGGGTTACCAGACAGTAGTCAGGAATGATGTTCAGTCAGGTGTCAGTGTGAGGGTTAACAGACAGTAGTCAGGTTTGATCTCAGTCAGGTGTCAGTGTGAGGGTTAACAGACAGTAGTCAGGAATGATCTCAGTCAGGTGTCAGTGTGAGGGTTAACAGACAGTAGTCAGGTTTGATCTCAGTCAGGTGTCAGTGTGAGGGTTAACAGACAGTAGTCAGGAATGATCTCAGTCAGGTGTCAGTGTGAGGGTTAACAGACAGTAGTCAGGTTTGATCTCAGTCAGGTGTCAGTGTGAGGGTTAACAGACAGTAGTCAGGTTTGATCTCAGTCAGGTGTCAGTGTGAGGGTTAACAGACAGTAGTCAGGAATGATCTTCAGTCAGGTGTCAGTGTGAGGGTTAACAGACAGTAGTCAGGAATGATCTTCAGTCAGGTGTCAGTGTGAGGGTTAACAGACAGTAGTCAGGTTGTCAGTCAGGTGACAGTGTGAGGGTTAACAGACAGTAGTCAGGAATGATCTCAGTCAGGTGTCAGTGTGAGGGTTAACAGACAGTAGTCAGGAATGATCTCAGTCAGGTGTCAGTGTGAGGGTTAACAGACAGTAGTCAGGTTTGATCTCAGTCAGGTGTCAGTGTGAGGGTTAACAGACAGTAGTCAGGAATGATGTTCAGTCAGGTGTCAGTGTGAGGGTTAACAGACAGTAGTCAGGTTTGATCTCAGTCAGGTGTCAGTGTGAGGGTTAACAGACAGTAGTCAAGTTTGATCTCAGTCAGGTGTCATTGTGAGGGTTAACAGACAGTAGTCAGGAATGATCTCAGTCAGGTGTCAGTGTGAGGGTTAACAGACAGTAGTCAGGTTTGATCTCAGTCAGGTGTCAGTGTGAGGGTTAACAGACAGTAGTCAGGTTTGATCTCAGTCAGGTGTCAGTGTGAGGGTTAACAGACAGTAGTCAGGTTTGATCTCAGTCAGGTGTCAGTGTGAGGGTTAACAGACAGTAGTCAGGAATGATCTCAGTCAGGTGTCAGTGTGAGGGTTAACAGACAGTAGTCAGGTTTGATCTCAGTCAGGTGTCAGTGTGAGGGTTAACAGACAGTAGTCAGGTTTGATCTCAGTCAGGTGTCAGTGTGAGGGTTAACAGACAGTAGTCAGGAATGATCTTCAGTCAGGTGTCAGTGTGAGGGTTAACAGACAGTAGTCAGGTTTGATCTCAATCAGGTGTCAGTGTGAGGGTTAACAGACAGTAGTCAGGTTTGATCTCAGTCAGGTGTCAGTGTGAGGGTTAACAGACAGTAGTCAGGAATGATCTCAGTCAGGTGTCAGTGTGAGGGTTAACAGACAGTAGTCAGGTTTGATCTCAGTCAGGTGTCAGTGTGAGGGTTAACAGACAGTAGTCAGGTTTGATCTCAGTCAGGTGTCAGTGTGAGGGTTAACAGACAGTAGTCAGGAATGATCTTCAGTCAGGTGTCAGTGTGAGGGTTAACAGACAGTAGTCAGGTTTGATCTCAATCAGGTGTCAGTGTGAGGGTTAACAGACAGTAGTCAGGAATGATCTCAGTCAGGTGTCAGTGTGAGGGTTAACAGACAGTAGTCAGGAATGATCTCCAGTCAGGTGTCAGTGTGAGGGTTAACAGACAGTAGTCAGGTTTGATCTCAGTCAGGTGTCAGTGTGAGGGTTAACAGACAGTAGTCAGGAATGATCTCAGTCAGGTGTCAGTGTGAGGGTTAACAGACAGTAGTCAGGTTTGATCTCAGTCAGGTGTCAGTGTGAGGGTTAACAGACAGTAGTCAGGAATGATCTCAGTCAGGTGTCAGTGTGAGGGTTAACAGACAGTAGTCAGGAATGATCTCAGTCAGGTGTCAGTGTGAGGGTTAACAGACAGTAGTCAGGAATGATCTCAGTCAGGTGTCAGTGTGAGGGTTAACAGACAGTAGTCAGGTTTGATCTCAGTCAGGTGTCAGTGTGAGGGTTAACAGACAGTAGTCAGAAATGATGTTCAGTCAGGTGTCAGTGTGAGGGTTAACAGACAGTAGTCAGGAATGATCTCAGTCAGGTGTCAGTGTGAGGGTTAACAGACAGTAGTCAGGTTTGATCTCAGTCAGGTGTCAGTGTGAGGGTTAACAGACAGTAGTCAGGAATGATCTCAGTCAGGTGTCAGTGTGAGGGTTAACAGACAGTAGTCAGGTTTGATCTCAGTCAGGTGTCAGTGTGAGGGTTAACAGACAGTAGTCAGGAATGATCTCAGTCAGGTGTCAGTGTGAGGGTTAACAGACAGTAGTCAGGAATGATCTCAGTCAGGTGTCAGTGTGAGGGTTAACAGACAGTAGTCAGGAATGATCTCAGTCAGGTGTCAGTGTGAGGGTTAACAGACAGTAGTCAGGTTTGATCTCAGTCAGGTGTCAGTGTGAGGGTTAACAGACAGTAGTCAGAAATGATGTTCAGTCAGGTGTCAGTGTGAGGGTTAACAGACAGTAGTCAGGAATGATCTCAGTCAGGTGTCAGTGTGAGGGTTAACAGACAGTAGTCAGGTTTGATCTCAGTCAGGTGTCAGTGTGAGGGTTAACAATACCGTCTAAGCCTTGTCTGAGCCGGGGGAGGGGGATTCTCATTTAACATATGGAATTGTTTTACCAATAATTTTTTTAGCTATTTGATATTGAATTGTAAGACCCCTTAAGGTTATTGGATGAAACATTGAATTTGGCATTACCGCTATTAGCCAATTGAATCCCATTGAATAACAGAATCACTACATGGAACAACAAATAATCCCCCTCAAAATCTAAAGGAAGTTTGTTCTGAAGTGTCTGTCCTAAATTTTAGGAGGTTTTTTTACATGTGTTTATCTCCTTATTTTAAGAGCTGAACTATCTCTATATGCTTCCATCCATTTTGTTTTACTGGTACCAGGGACTTTCAGACGACTTGTGTGAGGCTTGTGAGCAAAACAAAGAACACCATAGTGTTTGTGAGAGTCTCAGCTTTCCACAAAGGGGTCATATTAGTATGTAGCCAAAACTGTTTGGACACTAGACAGAAGTTGGCAGATCGGCTGTACCAACTTCAGACGAGTCTTGTGAGGCTTGTGGGTGTCCTAGAGCCAAACCGTCCTAGAGCCAAACCGTCCTAGAGCCAAACCGTCCTAGAGCCAAATTGTTGTCCCAGCCAAACCGTTTTCCTGACAAGACCGATTTTAGGGATGTCTCATGGTCTTGCAAACACCGCTCTAGCTCTGCCAGCTTTCACCACAGATGTGGAAGAGCAATATCGGCAGATGCAGTGGATTTAAGACACAGCACATGGAATTAAACAGATAACTCTAGGTTAAAAAGACAGATTTTGGTAAAACGCGGGGGCTTGTCATTCATTTGTACTATATCATGTTCTCACTCCTATCCTCCAGACTGGCTTCTTGTCTTGTAGGTTTGATCTCAGTCAGGTGTCAGTGTGAGGGTTAACAGACAGTAGTCAGGTTTGATCTCAGTCAGGTGTCAGTGTGAGGGTTAACAGACAGTAGTCAAGTTTGATCTCAGTCAGGTGTCAGTGTGAGAGAGAGCGATGATATAGTGTAATTCAAGTTTATGTTGGAGGTGTATTTAACAGTGTATGTAGATTCAATTATGATGTGTGGCTGTATGTGTTCAGAGCTTTTCCCAGAGGATGACAAGTGGTCAAATTAGCACTAATTAGCAGGAGCATATCTCTTGAACTCACACACACACACACACACACACACACACACACACACCCTCTAACTGTCTTACTTTTCTCCTATCTCTCATCTCCTATCTTATTCTGCCACTCTGCTCAACTCGCTGTCCTGCCCTATCTATTCGTTCATCTCCCTTTTTCCCATTTTCTCATCATTTCCCCTTTCATCTCCACTCCTCTTCTTCGCTATACCCTATTTTTCACTCCCATACCTGCTCTCCTCTCTTTGAAAAATGTTCACCTTCTCCAAACGACTACGATCGCTCTTTTTCCTTCCGTCTTTCTCCCATTCATCTGTTTTCCTTCTCGTTTGATAAACGCACACAATTTTCTCAATCAGCCTCCATTTGTTTAAAAACACATCTGTTTTTATCTCTTATCTATGTAGTGATCATGTACCATCTCCCTCTACAAGCACTCCTGTCTCCCCTCTCCTGTCCCCCTCTCCTGTCTCCCCTCTCCTGTCCCCCTCTCCTGTCTCCCCTCTCCTGTCTCCTTTCTCCTGTCCCCCCTCTCCTGTCTCCCCTCTCCTGTCCCCCCTCTCCTGTCCCCCCTCTCCTGTCCCCCCTCTCCTGTCTCCCCTCTCCTGTCTCCCCTCTCCTGTCTCCCCTCTCCTGTCCTCCCTCTCCTGTCTCCCCTCTCCCCTCTCCTGTCCCCAATCTCCTGTCTCCCCTCTCCTGTTTTCCCCTCTCCTGTCCTCCCTCTCCTGTCTCCCCTCTCCCCTCTCCTGTCCCCCTCTCCTGTCTCCCCTCTCCTGTCTGCTGTACCAGTTTGTTACGGAGGATGTAGACATAGATATATGATAAAATAGAATATATAATGAGTTAGACAAAGGGGATCTATGGAAATTTCTTGGCAAATCCACCCATATTAAAGCTCTAACTACATGCACGGAAAACACATTTACATATTCTATGCAGCATTGAAATCCTCCAACTCAGCATCTTGGATGTATACATTTGTCATAACCTGACTTACTTATGAAATACAGCATGCATGAAAGTATCAGCTCACATCTTTTACTTTACAAATGATTTAAAATGTATGAGAAAAAATATATATATTTTCAAATAGCCTCGTCTCTAGGAGAGTTTTGGGATACATTTTGGTTGGATGAATCAACTCTCTCTTTTACTGTGTGGAGACTGTGGAGGAGAGTTTGAAATCCAATTTCTTTTAACATGTGTTCTTGTCCACCTAAATGGTCTGTGAAGAATTGTCAGAGTTGGGGTGCAATTTGAACGATTTCTGCAATGTTTGAAAACTTCATCCCTCTCTCTCTCTCCATCTATCCCTCTCTCTCTCTGTCCCTGTCTCCCTCTCTGAGTGTTTGATTAAATGAGTACGGTGTTCCTCGCAGAATATACCGCTGACTCCCGTTATTGTTGTTATCAATCATCCTCTAACGGATCGCCATGGTAACACTCCAGGGGGTCACCCCGGACCCTCTCCCTATAGTGATAAAAGGTTCACGGAAAAAGACCACAAAGAAAAATGGCGGGGAAAAACTTTAACAAAGCATATTTTCTTATTTTATGACTCCCTCTGACCTTTGAGCATATTAGCGTCTGAAATGATGAATCGGGGCCTGAGAGAAGAAGAGAAGGAGAGAGGGACAGAGAGGGGGATGAGAGAGGGAGGGGAAAAGGGAGAGAGACTGGGGTTGTGGGTTTCTTTTCTCATTAGGGACCTGTGGTTGGAAGAGATAGGAGAGGCTTCTCTCTTCTCCCTAATCCCCCTCTTTTGAAAAAGCGGAACATGTGAAATTAGAGTTTAAAATGAAACGCGTCCCTCTCCTCGTCTCCTGTCGTTCCCTCCATCCTGCTGCCATCAGCACTCTTGGCCTGGAGGACTCCCATTAGCCCAGTGTGATCGGCAGGCTGCTCTCCTCACACACTACCAACACACACTCAATTAAAAGCTGACCTTCAACGCCCCAGGACTGGCGGAGTGTGTCACACCATATCTACGCTCCGCAAAAATACACTGTGTCCCTGGGTGTCTGTATTTGTGCGTGTGTTTACACCAACAAGATCTTACGGTCTCACTTCAGTATTCAGCGTTTGTCCAGGAGGGGGATAAACTTTACGGTAAGGGTTTTGGTTTGGGATAGGGTAATTATTATTTTTTATACTGCCTAGCACGAGTGCCTAGCACCTCTATCCCCATCCACATTGCTGTGAGCTTACTAGATAGTAATAGGTGTTCACGTTGCCCCTAGTGGGCGGTGTTAAAGGTATCTCCTAACGTCCTATAGGAACCTAACATGCTGAGGTCCATCTGATGTGGCCATGCTTTTTTTTTACACTCCTTGCTTTTCTTAACAAAAACACTCTTATACCCAAACACTGTTTTTACATTTAGTACTGATAAAGCTCTGTTTGTTGTTTGAAAATGTGATGGGAGTCAAACAATAGGCGTAGTAGCTTTGATAGTGAACTGTAATATTTTACTGATAGTGAATAGAATAAATGCAGCCTCTTCAGAATGGCTGATCTGTCTCTACTGCTGAGAGGAAAGGGCTAGTCCTGCAGAGGGGAAGTATGCAGGGGTCTCTTTCTCAGAGAGTTGTAGTCACAGAGCACACACACACATTAACAAACATACACACACACACAAAAAAAACAATATTTCTGGAGGAAGCTTATGTGCATGTGTGTGTGTGTGTGTGTGTGTGTGCCTGTGTGCCTGTGCATTTTTGTTTGGATGTGTTTATGTGTGTGTGTGTGTGCATGTGCATGTGCATGTGTGCCTGTGCATGTCTGTGTGTGTGTGTGTTTGTGTGTGTGTGTGTGTGTGTGTCTGCACTAGGAGAAGAGAGGGCCACTTAGGAGCATTGAGTAGTCATTAGGCCAGGGCATGCAGGGCATGGAGAGGAAGGAGGAAGGGAAGGAGAGAGGGTATGTCCAGGAATAGGCAGAGGGGGCACCAAGGCACAGATAAATTGGGGATTCAGAGGGTAGATGAGTCAAACCAGAAATAGGGGTTTGAGAGGTGGAGTATGTTTGTTCTCACGCTCTCTCTCTCTCTCTCTCTCTCTCTCTCTCTCTCTCTCTCGCTCACTCTCTTTCTGACTATCTCTCTCGTTTGCTGTCTTTCTGACTCTCTCTCTCGCTCTCTTTCTGACTCTCTCTCTCTCACTCTCTTGCTCTCTTTCTGACTCTCTCTCTCCCCTCTCTCTCTAGCACTAAAGGGTTCTAAGATGAATGATCTATTCTGGTGAAATGGGAGGAAGATTTAGAAATGTACTGGGTCAGTTTTCTCTCTGCTTCTACCTCGCATTGAACTACCACTGTGTGTGTGTGTGTGTGTGTGTGTGTGTGTGTGTGTGTGTGTGTGTGTGTGTGTGTGTGTGTGTGTGTGTGTGTGTGTGTGTGTGTGTGTGTGTGTGTGTGTGTGTGTGTGTGTGTGTATGCATTTACAGCCTGCCCATACGTGTGGGAATTGGACCATCCTTCAGGAGGGAGAATCCGACCATTGATAAATTGATTAGGCCTGGGTTCCTGGATGGCAGAAACATTCTAAATCCCCTAATTTGCATGTGGCCCAAGTCTCTGGGCCCAGATTGGCCATTGATTAGCATATCCACCAGCACCCCCTGGGGAAGGCCCATTGATCAGTGTAGATTGCTGGGAGGCTGTAGCCGTGACGACAGTGTAGAACACTGGTGCACATCTAATTAACAGGAGGTACTGTCCTAATGGCTGGTGGTTTGTTGATTTACATTTGAACTGTTTGTCTGAAGGTTGGGTTAGCTATGTTTAGCTCTTCTTTGGTGAGGGGGTTTTGTATGCGTTATTCCAAGGTTGGGTTAGCTATGTTGAATGGTTATGTTTATTGAGCGATCTGAAGTACTAAATTAAACATTATCCATTCAAGGTTCATTCAACTATGATTTTCTCTCTCTCTCGCTCTCTCTCTCTTTCTCTCTCTCTCTCTCTCTCTCTCTCTCTCTCTCTCTCTCTCTCTCTCTCTCCGTGCTGAGTGATAGATGAATAATGAATGCAGTTTTATTGCTCTGCTCCTGCTCTTTTATTTTTTGACAATGAAACGGTCTTAATGTATGAACCTTTGTTTGTCTCCGATAGAGAACGGTAGAGACCCAGACACTGACAGACAAGCCTTGTATCTGCTTCGCTCTGCTCACACACCTGACCTGTATTAATCAGCTCAGCGTACGACTGCTGATTTATTATCAATGTTGTCTTTTAGATTCAAAATAATGAGATTATATGGACAGGGGGGACCTGATCCTAGAGCAGCACTCTATTCTGAAATGCATTATGGCCCCTGATTTTTGCTCTGTGGATAGGGCCAGACACACATACCTCACCTGACCGGTAAAACCTACCATTGTCAGATTCATATTTTCTCCTCACTCTTATTTAGTTAAGGTTAGAATCATTCTGTGTAACCACTTACAGTGTGTGTGTGTGTGTGTGTGTGTGTGTGTGTGTGTGTGTGTGTGTGTGTGTGTGTGTGTGTGTGTGTGTGTGTGTGTGTGTGTGTGTGTGTGTGTGTGTGCGTGCGTGTGTGTGTGTGTGCGTGTGCGTGTGTTTGTGTGTGTGTATCCATGAGTACGCTCATGTGCGATTTAGTCGACCAGTCTCAATTGATACAAGACTGACCAGAACATAAACTATCCTGTATGGTGAATCTTTCACATAACAAGTTCACTGGCTATAGTCATATATAATATGCAATAAAATAACACAACAGATTAGATTAACTGGAATGACACTCACTCGGTTGAACAAAAAGAGCTGTGAGCAAACCACTGCCCCAAAAAATGACCCTGCATTTGAGGAACCCTCTTTTCTTAGTGTATATCTGACTGTGTGTATCAGTGTGTCCTCTCCCTTTCTCTTTCTCTTCCACTTTTTTTTCTCTCTCTCTCTCTCTCTCTCTCTCTCTCTCTCTCTCTCTCTCTCTCTCTCTCTCTCTCTCTCTCTCTCTCTCTCTCTCTCTCTCTCTCTCTCTCTCTCTCTCTCTCTCTCTCTCTCTCTCTGTGTCAGTGGCTTTGTGCATTGGTCTGATTGAATGGGGCAGTGAGGCAGATTTACATATGTTACCATTGTTAGTGGGGTTAGTAGATATCATGTAGCAGGTCTGGAGGGAGACGTCAGCGGGCCAGGCTGCAGACCAGAGCAGAATCACAAGTAGCTGCACTGTGCTCCTACTTTCATATCTCTCTCTCTCTCTCTCTCTCTCTCTCTCTCTCTCTCTCTCTCTCTCTCTCTCTCTCTCTCTCTCTCTCTCTCTCTCTCTCTCTCTCTCTCTCTCTCTCTCTCTCGCTCTCTCTCTCTCTCTCTCTCTCACACACAATTCAATTTAAGGGCTTTATTGGCATGGGAAACATATGTTAACATTGCCAAAGCAAGAGCACTAGATAATAAACAAAAGTGAAATAAACAATAACAATTAACATTAAACATTACACTCACAAAAGTTCCAAAATAATAAAGACATTACAAATGTCATATTATGTGCAAATAGTTAAAGTATAAAAGGGAAAATAAAGAAACCTAAATATGGATTGTATTTATAATGGCATTTGTTCTTCTTTCTCGCTCTCTTTCTATCTCTCTCTATTTTCCTTTCGTTCTCTATACCTTCTATTACCTTCTCTTTCTCTGTCTTTCTCGCCTTCCCTCCATCCATCTCATTTACCCTGTCCCCATCTATCTTTTTCCCAAGGCAGGTGTTGTTTAGTCTAGTCACTAGACTCTTGGGTCCCAGGGTCCGGAAAACACACACACACACACACACACACACACACACACACACACACACACACACACACACACACACACACACACACACACACACACACACACACACACACACACACACTGATGGGTTAGGGTTGTCCCTGCTTGGCCGGTGAGTGTCTAGGAGTGTTGGCCAATATCTGCTCAGTCAAGTGTTAAATTAGATTCCCCTGCCTCTGTCAGATCAGTGTGTGCGTGTGTGTGTGTGTGTGTTTGTGTTGCGTGTGAGCACATGTGCAGACGCTTACAGCACTCGCATACACACACATACACAAAGAGACTAACACTGGATCACAGTTACACACAGAGCTCACAAGTGGAGAATTTTTAAGCACTTTCATGGAGCTTCATTGAATATTGCAGAGACATTTCAGCCAATGCACTATAAAAAATGCAGGGTCAAAACAGCCCAGCGCTGGGTGAATAGAGAACAGAACACACATTGGGTTATTTTCACCAGTAAGTTGAGGCACTATGGGCTCTGTTCAGTCTGTGTTGCTGAAGCGTTACAGATAGCACACTAGAAATGTAAAGTCATTTCCTATTGAGCCGACATCTGCACCGCTTACCGTGAATGCAGTCTCCGCTAACGTGGGAACGTTGCCTTTAAATTCAATCACACTGTAACACTGAACTTTGACGATAAGCTCTGAATAAGGCCCTTAGTTGGGTTTTCTTTGAAGACTGGAGGCGTGGCTTTCAGACATGTATTTTTTGCCACCTCTGTTCTGTTGGATTGTCATCACATGTTGAGCAAAGACTTTGTAGCATTAATGAGACTTACACAAGCGTGTGCGTTTTTCAAGTGCTACACAGACAGCAATAATACAGTGCAGATGAACCGGAATGACACTCACAGGAGGCAAAAAATAACTAACTGAAAGCCACACCCCTACTAAGCCAGTCTTCTGATCTGATCCAGTGGGTCATAGCTCAATAACCCAGCATCAATAACCTAACAACCCAACTGGGTGACCCAACTGGCTCGTTCAAAATAACCCAATGTGTGTTCTGTCCAATATTTACCCAAATTTGGTTGTTTTTAACCCAGCATTTGTTTTTGTAGTCTCACCCAGTCTTCTGGAGTTTAACAGTAACTCTAACCCAGAGAAGTTTCACAAAGTCCACCAAGTCATAGTCTGAGGCATCGTCCTAAATAGCACCCTATTCTCTTTATAGTACTTTTGAGAGTTGGATAATGCAACCCATTTGTTTCCTACATTGGTCACATAGCCTATAACATGCATTCATGACATGCAGCCTTTCTCACTCTCAGTTTCCATTTGTTTTTTCCTCCCCTCTCTGTTTCTCTGTTTATTTAGCTGCTCATTTCCCACCATAATTACTGCAAATGGAGAATTAGCGTCTTTTCAGCAAGGGAGGGTTTAATTTCATGACTATATTATGCCAGGAACAGATGGGGGCTATTTTACAGTACATAATATATTATAAAACAGAATATATGTGTGTGTGTGTGTGTGTGTGTGTGTGTGTGTGTGTGTGTGTGTGTGTGTGTGTGTGTGTGTGTGTGTGTGTGTGTGTGTGTGTGTGTGTGTGTGTGTGTGTGTGTATGTGTGTGTGTGTGTGTAATAGGGGCAACCCCAACCTATTCAGGTGGCTACACATCATATAGGGTTCTTCGGTGCCCTTCCCAACCCTTTATTAAAGAACCCTTTTCTCCTTGAACGGTTGTTCCTAGGCCCTTCCATGAACGATTCTACTAAGAACCGAAACAGAAAATTCATACAAGCTTCTTCACATCATTGATAGTCATGATATATTGTCTGACAGTCTATGTATTTAATGAAAAGTACAGAGACCTCATCTTCTAAAGATTCAAGCTTGATTAACAGTGCTGACAATTCCATTTGAGCGAGCTAGGTAACTTTTACAGCTAGCATGTTGTCCACATTGATACTGTTACAATAAACAGTTGGATTAACAAACATTTGTGAAACCATGATGTGTATGACAGGATTGGATGTTGCATGCAATTTCAATGTTGTTTGAGTTGCTTTATCAGCACATTTCCTTGAGGTAATCTCACTGCAACACTGCTCACGGTATCCATGTTCTATGTCATAGGCTTTTTCAAAGAACCGTCAGTCAAGGTGAGATCCCCGCCCACTCAGCCTGTTAGCTCCCCGCCCACTCAGCCTGTTAGCTCCCCGCCCACTCAGCCTGTTAGCTCCCCGCCCACTCAGCCTACAAGCTCCCCGCCCACTCAGCCTACTAGATCCCCGTCCACTCATCCTGTTACCTCCCCGCCCACTCAGCATACTAGCTCCCCGCCCACTCAGCCTACTAAATCCCCGCCAACTCAGCCTGTTAGCTCCCCGCCCACTCAGCCTACTAGCTCCCCGCCCACTCAGCCTACTAGATCCCCGCCCACTTAGCCTACTAGCTCCCCGCCCACTCAGCCTACTAGATCCCCGCCCACTCAGCCTACTAGCTCCCCGCCCACTCAGCCTACTAGATCCCCGCCCACTCAGCCTACTAGCTCCCCGCCCACTCAGCCTGTTAGCTCCCCGCCCACTCAGACTACTAGATCCCCGCCCACTCAGCCTACTAGCTCCCCGCCCACTCAGCTTGTTAGCTCCCACCCACTCAGCCTACTAGATCCCCGTCCACTCAGCCTGTTAGCTCCTCGCCCACTCAGCCTACTAGCTCCCCGCCCACTCAGCCTACTAGATCCCCGCCAACTCAGCCTGTTAGCTCCGCGCCCACTCAGCCTACTAGCTCCCTGCCGAGTCAGACTACTAGATCCCCGCCCACTCAGCCTACTAGCTCCCCGCCCACTCAGCCTACTAGATCCCCTTCCCACTCAGCCTACTAGATCCCCTTCCCACTCAGCCTACTAGATCCCAGCCCACTCAGCCTGTTAGCTCCCCGCCCACTCAGCCTACTAGCTCCCTGCCCACTCAGCCTACTAGATCCCCTTCCCACTCAGCCTACTAGATCCCAGCCCACTCAGCCTGTTAGCTCCCCGCCCACTCAACCTACTAGCTCCCTGCCCGCTCAGCCTACTAGCTTCCCGCCCACTCAGCCTACTAGATCCCCGCCCACTCAGCCTACTAGCTCCCCGCCCACTCAGCCTACTAGCTCCCCGCCCACTCAGCCTACCAGATCCCCGCCCACTCAGCCTACTAGCTCCCCGCCCACTCAGCCTACTAGATCCCTGACCACTCAGCCTACTAGCTCCCCGCCCACTCAGTCTACTAGCTCCCCTTCCACTCAGTCTACTAGATCCCCGACCACTCAGCCTACTAGCTCCCCGCCCACTCAGACTACTAGATCCTCGCCCACTCAGCCTACTAGCTCCCCGCCCACTCAGCCTACTAGCTCCCCGCCCACTCAGCCTACTAGCTCCCCGCCCACTCAGTCTACTAGATCCCCGACCACTCAGCCTACTAGCTCCCCGCCCACTCAGTCTACTAGCTCCCCGCCCACTCAGTCTACTAGATCCCCGACCACTCAGCCTACTAGCTCCCCGCCCACTCAGACTACTAGATCCTCGCCCACTCAGCCTACTAGCTCCCCGCCCACTCAGACTACTAGATCCTCGCCCACTCAGCCTACTAGCTCCCCGCCCACTCAGCCTACTAGCTCCCCGCCCACTCAGCCTACTAGCTCCCCGCCCACTCAGTCTACTAGATCCCCGACCACTCAGCCTACTAGCTCCCCGCCCACTCAGTCTACTAGCTCCCCTCCCACTCAGTCTACTAGATCCCCGACCACTCAGCCTACTAGCTCCCCGCCCACTCAGACTACTAGATCCTCGCCCACTCAGCCTACTAGCTCCCCGCCCACTCAGCCTACTAGCTCCCCGCCCACTCAGTCTACTAGATCCCCGACCACTCAGCCTACTAGCTCCCCGCCCACTCAGTCTACTAGATCCCCGCCCACTCAGTCTGTCTTTAAGATTTACTGATAGTTTGACATGAGAGAAACATTTATTTTATTCTCACATTTTGAGAAACCTTAAATGGTTGAGCATTTTGTATGTTCTTTTGGTTTGTTTAGTCCTGTAGTCGCTGCCAGACTGGAAGCCTTTGTTAAGGCCTCTAGAAGTGAAAGTGATATAAAACACCAAATATTCATTCATATGCTGTATGTCTGTAAATCAAAATCAAATCAAATCAAATCAAATGTATTTATATAGCCCTTCGTACATCAGGTGATATCTCAAAGTGCTGTACAGAAACCCAGCCTAAAACCCCAAACAGCGAGCAGCCAACCTGCTTGCACCAATCCCTTATAATTACAGTAAAATACTGTGAAATATTAACCCCTCATCTCAACCAATTTCATTCATCCATCAAAAAAATTAATTCATTCCGAACTGCTTGTAATCTACAATCAAAATCACTGTATCCCCTTTACAGTGTGTGTGCTTTGCCACTCTGTGGTTTCACAAGAAAAACATCAGAAGATAAGTATGCATGGGATGGGAGCGAGTATGCATGGGATGGGAGCGAGTATGCATGGATCCACCCGATTACACAACCCTCCACCTTAGAGGCTGCTGCCCCATTTACATAGACTTGGAATCACTGGCCTCTTTAATAATGGAACACTAGTCACTTTAATAATGTTTAAATAATGTTGACATACTGCTTTACTCATCTCGTATGTATATACTGTATTATATTCTAATTTATTTGAGAACTTTTAGATTTTTTAAACTTTTAGATTTGTGTGTATTGTTGTGAATTGTTTTAGATACTACTACACTGTTGGAGCTAGGAACACAAGCATTTCACTACACCGGCAATATCCAGGCTGTATCACAACCGGCCGTGATTGGGAGTCCCATAGTGCAGCGCACAATTGGCCCAGTGTTGTCTGGGTTTGGCTGGTGTAGGCCGTCATTGTAAATAAGAATTTGTCCTTAACTGACTTGCCTAGCTAAATAAAGGTTAAATAAAAAATGAAAAAAATAACATCTGCTAAATATGTGTACGTGACCAATAACATCTGATTTGATTTGAGAGAGGTATGAAGAAAGAAAGAGTGAACAAGTGAAGGTGAGAAAAAGAGAGGTGGAGAGAGTAAACACACTAGGGCCCACCTCCAAGTCCTGATGACAAATCAATCACTGTACTTTTCTTTTCTGAATGACAAGCCCCAAAAGGAGAAAACAACAAAGGGGATCAAATCAAATGGATAACATAACAATCCCTTCGCTGTGTTTGCCTTCCAAGAGCATGTGGTAGGATAAAGTTACCGCTGATACTAGATCAGATATTTTCTCATGCCTGTAATGGTTAATGTGAGGTCAAAAGTAGTGCACTAAAGAGGCCCTAGAGTGCCATTTGAGACACACCCTTCAGAGTGTGACCATTCATGCCACACAGTGCCACAGAGCCTACAAAGCTTTTAACCAACAGCTGCATATTGACATGCCAGCTGACAGTGTGATGTTGTTGTCTTTTGCAGACCTTTTAGTGAAAGTGTAAAGATGCAAGAAAGTCTCTGCTTCTTTTGGTGATGATTAATATTGATGTGTGCTGCAGATTTCAGACAGCCGTGAAAAAAGACAGCAAGAGAGAGAGAGGGGGGATATCAGACAGGAGGGGAAGAGAGCTCCCAAAACACTGCAGACATTTTGTCACTAAACACAAAATAAACAGCTTTAGTCTAGCAGGATTTATTTCAATTAGACAAATCTACAATTTTCCCTCTCCCTCTGTCTCTCTCCTCACTCTCCCTCTCTTCTTTGTCCCCATTTCTACTTGAAAAGTTACAGCATACACTAATTAAAACACAGTTCCTCCACCTCTATCCTCACCTCACAAATAAGTGAGGAACAAATAGAACAGAGAGAGAGAAAGAAAGAATACAAATATTTTTTCTATCTCATGATTGAGCCCAGCTTCAACAGTTGCAGCTATTCTCAATCCTGACAACTAATTAAAACAGAAGCATATAAGTGACAACTGAAAGACAGATAGAGTGAGGGAGAGAGAGAATGACAACTGAAAGACAGAGAGTGAGGGAGAGAGAGAATGACAACTGAAAGACAGAGAGTGAGGGAGAGAGAGAATGACAACTGAAAGACAGAGAGTGAGGGAGAGAGAGAATGACAACTGAAAGACAGATAGAGAGGTGAGGAGAGAGAGACAGAATGACAACTGAAAGACAGATAGAGTGAGGGAGAGAGAGAATGACAACTGAAAGACAGAGAGTGAGGGAGAGAGAGAATGACAACTGAAAGACAGATAGAGTGAGGGAGAGAGAGAATGACAACTGAAAGACAGAGAGTGAGGGAGAGAGAGAATGACAACTGAAAGACAGATAGAGTGAGGGAGAGAGAGAATGACAACTGAAAGACAGAGAGTGAGGGAGAGAGAGAATGACAACTGAAAGACAGAGAGTGAGGGAGAGAGAGAATGACAACTGAAAGACAGATAGAGTGAGGGAGAGAGAGAATGACAACTGAAAGACAGAGAGTGAGGGAGAGAGAGAATGACAACTGAAACAGAAAGAGAGTGAGGGAGAGAGAGAGAGAGAATGACAACTGAAAGACAGAGAGTGAGGGAGAGAGAGAATGACAACTGAAAGACAGATAGAGTGAGGGAGAGAGAGAATGACAGACTGAAAGACAGAGAGTGAGGGAGAGAGAGAATGACAACTGAAAGACAGAGAGTGAGGGAGAGAGAGAATGACAACTGAAAGACAGAGAGTGAGAGTGACAACTGAAAGACAGAGAGTGAGAGAGAGAGAATGACAACTGAAAGACAGAGAGTGAGGGAGAGAGAGAATGACAACTGAAAGGCAGATAGAGTGAGGGAGAGCGAGAATGACAACTGAAAGACAGATAGAGTGAAAGAGAGAGAGAATGACAACTGAAAGACAGAGAGTGAGGGAGAGAGAGAATGACAACTGAAAGACAGATAGAGTGAGGGAGAAACAGAATGACAACTGAAAGACAGAGAGTGAGGGAGAGAGAGAATGACAACTGAAAGACAGATAGAGTGAGGGAGAGAGAGAATGACAACTGAAAGACAGAGTGAGGGAGAGAGAGAATGACAACTGAAAGACAGATAGAGTGAGGGAGAGAGAGAATGACAACTGAAAGACAGAGAGTGAGGGAGAGAGAGAATGACAACTGAAAGACAGAGAGTGAGGGAGAGAGAGAATGACAACTGAAAGACAGATAGAGTGAGGGAGAGAGAGAATGACAACTGAAAGACAGATAGAGTGAGGGAGAGAGATAAAAGCAGAATAGAGGAAAAGAGTGGAATAAGCAGGGACAAAGTCTGGGAGACAGAAAGGTAGGGTCCTTTCTTATTTACACCCTCTATTTTCAACACACTCCCTCTCTTCTTACTCTCTTTCTTTCTCTAACATACGTACTTCCGCTCTCGCTCCTTCTCACTGTATTTCTCTAACAGACTTCCTCCCTCTCTACCTCCCTACCCTCTTTACCTGAGTAGCTTCATAACTCCAGTTTGTCTAATTCGTTAAGTCTCTGTGACAACCCTTTTTAATAATGTTTATTAATTAGGGCTGTCTACTGTGCTGTCGCGCTGAGTATTATTTTATTCAGGCACCATTAGGCTGTCCTGTTTCACAAGCCTGGGTCCTTCCCATGAGAGGCGGCTACAGGAGCGGCCATCGATAACTCAGCCCACCCCACTGCTTGCTAACACGGATAGCACGCTAACAGACGCCGCCATGGCGACCATAAATCTGGCCACGGTCCGGCAGTGACAGCCAGTGGAATGAAGTTCCAGGCAACACTCTCAACACTCCAGGCAAGGGTTCTAACTGGAACCTTTTTTATCCTAAGAACCATTTTTGGAAGAAAGGGTTCTTTGATGACTGTTTGGGAGGCAAGAAGGTTTCTACATAGAACCCATCTGCATCTGAACAAGCGTTCTTTTTGTAATTTAAAAAGATAATAATTATAGTGCCTGAGCATTAGTGTTTACCTTAGTGTTTAAACTGTATCCCTTTACACTCATACCCGTATACGGGTTGGAAATGGCAGATTTGGGAACCAATAAAAGACTCAATTGGAAAACAGTGGCTGTACAGTAACATGCTATACATGATGTCAGAGCTCTGGCTAGGTGCTTCACAGCGCTGTAGGGGATTTGACT
Organism: Oncorhynchus clarkii lewisi; assembly: GCF_045791955.1. Lineage (NCBI taxonomy): Eukaryota > Metazoa > Chordata > Actinopteri > Salmoniformes > Salmonidae > Oncorhynchus > Oncorhynchus clarkii. The sequence continues at coordinate 30,791,594 of NC_092169.1, read as the reverse complement.
GACAGATATTTTCAATTTCAGCACCGTGCGCAACAAGAAGTTGCCCCCATCCCTCCCGCTAATTGGGCAACTTTTACAAGTGTTTTGTTGTCTGAGTGAGGGAAATGCTGTACATTAATTAAGAGGACTCTGTATTTTGAAAGATGAGGTGTTGAAGTTTATATTAAAAAACACTTTGATGTCATACAAGCAAGCCAAACACCTGTGATTCCAAAATATGCATTTCCCATTTCCATACCATAAACAGGTGTGCTCTAGTTCCTTAACAGCACAGCTAGGAGAGCTCAGAAAATACTCTTCTTTGAGTCATAAAAGTGCATTGAAACTACTGAGTGGGCAGGGAGCTAGTAGCCTGAGTGGGCGGGGATCTTGTAGGCTGAGTGGGCGGGGATCTATTAGGCTGAGTGGGCGGGGAGCTAGTAGGCTGAGTGGGCCGGGAGCTAGTAGCCTGAGTGGGCGGGGATCTTGTAGGCTGAGTGGGCGGGGATCTATTAGGCAGAGTGGGTGAGGAGCTAGTAGGCTGAGTGGGTGGGGCTCTTGTAGGCTGAGTGGGCGGGGATCTAGTAGGCTGAGTGGGCGGGGAGCTAACAGGCTGAGTGGGCGGGGATCTCACCTTGACTGACGGTTCTTTGAAAAAGCCTATGACATAGAACATGGATACCGTGAGCAGTGTTGCAGTGAGATTACCTCAAGCAAATGTGCTGATAAAGCAACTCAAACAACATTGAAATTGCATGCAACATCCAATCCTGTCATACACATCATGGTTTCACAAATGTTTGTTAATCCAACTGTTAGTTTATTGAAACAACGTCAACATAGACAAAATTTTGCTAACAAGTCCAAATGGAACTGTCAGCACAAGCTAGCTAGCTAGTTCATCTTGAACAATTTCAGTTGAATCTTTAGAAGGTGAGGTCTCTGTACTTTTCAGTAAATACATAGACTGTCAGACAATATATCATGACTATCAATGATGTGAAGAAGCTTGTATGAATTTTTCCTCTTGGTTCTTGGTGGAACTGTATATGGAGAGTTCTAGGAAGAACCCTTCAAAGATAAAAGGATTATCGGTATAACCTTTTATAGAGGGTTCTAAGAAGAGCATCAGAAAGGGTTCCCCGTTATGGTTCTACGTAGCACCTTTTTTCTACACACACACACACACACACACACACACACACACACACACACACACACACACACACACTGACCGACCGACCATCTATCAGGCTAAGCCAAGTCCCATTAAATAATGATTTTACACCTCAAATATACTGTGTTATAATATATTCTGTTTTATAATATATTATGTACTGTAAAATAGCCCCCATCTGTTCCTGGCATAATATAGTCATGAAATTAAACCCTCCCTTGCTGAAAAGACGCTAATTCTCCATTTGCAGTAATTATGGTGGGAAATGAGCAGCTAAATAAACAGAGAAACAGAGAGGGGAGGAAAAAACAAATGGAAACTGAGAGTGAGAAAGGCTGCACAAATCAACAAGCTAATAAACACAAAATGAGAAGATTATTTTATTCCTGTGGTTACTAAGAGCCATGTATCATGTCATGAATGCATGTTATAGGCTATGTGACCAATGTAGGAAGCAAATGGGTTGCATTATGCAACTCTCAAAAGTACTATAAAGAGAATAGGGTGCTATTTAGGACGATGCCTCAGACTATGACTTGGTGGACTTTGTGAAACTTCTCTGGGTTAGAGTTACTGTTAAACTCCAGAAGACTGGGTGAGACTACAAAAACAAATGCTGGGTTAAAAACAACCAAATTTGGGTAAATATTGGACAGAACACACATTGGGTTATTTTGAACGAGGCAGTTGGGTCACCCAGTTGGGTTGTTAGGTTATTGATGCTGGGTTATTGAGCTATGACCCACTGGATCAGATCAAAACATTGGAGGCGTGGCTTAGTCGCGGTGTGGCTTTCAGGACATTTTTTTCGGCCACCCATGAGGGTTAATGTCATTCCGGTTCATCTGTTCTGCTGTATTGGTGTTGGTATGTTGAGTACAGATATTTCTGTAGGGCTTACCCAAGACTATGTGTTCCTCAAGCGCCTATGCTGATTCCAATGTTGGTTGTGTTACCACTGATATGATATTTAAATAATAATGTAATTAAGTCTCTGGTGAGAACAGCTCTGGTAGACTTTCCTGCATCTTGGCAATGGAAAAATGCTCAATAATTTGTGTAAATAATTTTGGGATTTCGGCTCATAAAACTGACAGATTACATGATGCATTTATATTTTTGTTCAGTATATAATATTGGAAGACAAGGGAGATGTGGAGAGTATAAACTGAACATGATGAACAGGAATGATATTTACTTTTATGGGTAGCCAAAAAGAACTAGATTAAAATGCCCCCAATAGGACATGCATCCTGAAAATAACCTGATTACCCAAACATGGGTTATTTTAAAGGTTCCAAACAGTCATTCTGATTCCCATGTAAATTAGCCGTTTGAGTGGTTAAAATATCACCCATAATATTTGTTTTGGATAGAGATGCTCAAAAGTACTTTTTCTTGGCTAACTACCAGGAAGTAGTGACGTTGCTTTTGATACCGGAGCTCCAAGCCATGCCGCAAAATTGCTAAGCATCTAAATTTGAAGCGGTGTGCCGATGCGTAGATCACTTTATCAGAAGTTCGTCATCTATAATGTCATACGCTTCGTTTGATCACTCGCTTTTTCAAACCGTGTGTTCCAAAATGCAAGATGCTTCTGATTTCGAAATTGTTCCGGTACTTTCTTCTATTCCGGTAGCATAGCAGGTAGTGTAGGGAACTATGGAACATTCATGGACGTGAGGATATGAATCACGTTGAAGACACACTATTTTGATTTGTTAATTTGTTTTATTTAGTACAGTACAGGCTTCTGTCTTAAGCATCCTTAACAATGTCATAGATTCCGTTTTTTTATACAGTAAACTTCATGGTGAAAAAGAGAAGCATGATGTAAGATGCAAACCTGGTATTCCAACTGATAATAGGCTACTAAAGCCAACAACTTACTGCTGTGTCACATAGTTTTGATGAAAACACTGGAGATAAAAACATCTATCTGATAATCACACTCCGCTCTTTATTGCTCACCAACAGATGTCATTAATGTGCATTGTGAACTGATAATGAAGCTCTGAGTAATTAACCATTTTTCGGCACAATTTGACACAATTTGGTGAAAGCTCCGAAGCCTTCAGAAAGCCTAGGTTTCCCATCACTACCAGGAAGTTGGAAAACACAGGCTGAGTGGGCGGGGAGCTTATATTCATGAGCTCGCCTTGACTGACAGCTCTTTGAAACGCATACATCAACAAACTTCGATGCAGTGAGCAGTGCTGCAGTAAAATTGTTTCAAGCAAATTTGGTGATACACAAAGCAAGTCAAAGATCGACATTGCAGCAATGATGTCAACATTTTTTGGGCTGCATCTCCCATTTGGCATGTCTCTTGTGATGTGGTTAACAGAAGCACTGACGGATGTGTTGACTTGACAACTGCGTCTGAGTTTTGAATGACCCTTACCACCTTTTGTTCCATGCTGGCTGAAGACCCAGCTAGCCACTGACTAGCTAACACCAGACACTGGTGAATAAGTATCTTTGCCAGAGATGAATAGGGTAAACTTTTATTATATTCGCTGACACCCTACAGTCAAACTCTGCCACGAGCAGAGTAGCTATCTAGCTATATAAACCACGTCCCTCTGCACACACACCTTCTCTGGTGTTGGTTACAAGGAAGTAGCTACTTATTTAAATGAGGTAAGAGAATATCATGTTATCATTGGTGTATTAAAATGAGAGTTAGGGTTATGTCGCCCTATCCCCTTACTAATCCTGCCTCCTGAATCCAAGTGTTTGACATGGGGGAGGGGACCTGTAACTTTATGATCAAACTTTATCAATGTAGAAGCAACAGTCATTTTTCTTACTTCTATCATCATAATATGGTTTCATCCAAATATCCTCCTCTTTCTTAAAAAAACATGATTTTGACAGATCATAATCTTTAAGACTTGCTGCCAATCTTTCCCCTATACCAATGGAGGCTGCTGAGGGGAGGACGGCTGATAATAATGGGTGGAAGAGAGCAAACGGAATTGCGTCAAACACATGGAAACCACGTGCTTGTTGTATTTGCTACCATTCCATTAATTCCGCTCCAGCCATTACCACGAGCCCGTCCTCCCCAATTAAGGTGCTACCAACCTCCTGTGGTCTGTACACTTTAAATTTATGGGGCATTATAACCAAATATGAGTTAAATTGTTACAGCTTTCTCACTCACAGGTGTAACAAATACACTGAATGTACGAAACATTAAGAACACCTGTTCTTTCCATGACATTGACTGACCAGGTGAAAGGTATGATCCCTCATTGATGTCACTTGTTAAATCCCCTTCAATCAGTGTAGATGAAGGGGAGGAGACAGGTTAAAGAAGGATTTTTAAGCCTTGACACAATTGAGACATGGATTGTGTGTTTGCCATTTAGAGGGGGAATGGGCAAGACTGGGCCTTTGAACAGGGTATGGTAGTAGGTGCCAGGCACACGGATTTGTGTCAAGAACTGCAACGCGTCTGAGTTTTTCACGCTCAACAGTTTCCTGTGTGTATCAAGAATGGTCCACCACCCAAAGGACATCCAGCAACCTTGACACAACTGTAGGAAGCATTGGAATCAACATGGGTCAGCATCCATGTGGAACACTTTCGACCCCTTGTAGAGCCCATGCCCGATGAACAGAGGCTATTATGAGGGCAATAGGGGGGTGCAACTCAATATTAGGAAGGTGTTCCTAATGTTTGGTATACTCAGTGTGTATATATATATATATATGTATATCTTACTTATATATATATATATATATATATATATATATATATATATATATATATATATATATATAGAGAGAGAGAGAGAGAGAGAGAGAGAGAGTTTGTGTTCAGTGTCTGTGTGAGTGTGTGATCTTGCCGTCTACATAGTATGTGTGAGTCAATAGGACATGTAACATGATGGTCCGTTGATCCAGAGGTAAATAAACTCAATGAGGGAGGGATTGAGACTGCAGCTCACTGAGGAAGAGAGAGTGAGAGGAAAGGAGAGAGGAAGGAGGCAGGGGGATGAAGGGATCGATGGATAGTAGGATTTAGCTCATAACAGAAATAATTTACCAACACAACTTGTCAACAAGAATCGGGGGATGTTTAGTGCTTCACCTTCTCAATCAATTTGATAGTTCAGTAGAGAGAAAGACAGAGAACTTCCATCTGTCTTTCTCTCTCTTTCTTTCTCTTTTTCTCTCTCTCTCCCTCATTCTTCTCTTTCGCTCCCTCTCTTTCTATCTCGATATGACTCTCTCTTCTGTTCTCTCTCTCTACTCGGTCGCTCTACGCTCCTATACCCTTGCACTCTCTCTCTCAGTCTCTCTTCTTCTTTCTGTTTTATTCTAAATCTTATTTTCTCCTACTCTATTTCCCTGATTCCTCTCTCTTTTCTCCTCTTCTCCTCTTCCCTTTGTCCCTCCCTTCACTTTCTATTCTTCTTTTTTCACTCTCTTTTTGTAGGAGAGGAAGCTGTTTCATACTGCGACACTTACTGTGTGTGTGTGTGTGTGTGTGTGTGTGTGTGTGTGTGTGTGTGTGTGTGTGTGTGTGTGTGTGTGTGTGTGTGTGTGTGTGTGTGTGTGTGTGTGTGTGTGTGTGTGTGTGTGTGTGTGTGTGTGTGCAGCAGCAGTGCAGGCTCTAGTTTGAGATATATTACACATCGCTTTTCTGATTTAGGTTTATTCAAAAGAAGACTTGACGCAAACCATTTCTCACTGCGGCTCTCACATACAGAGCTGAGTGCCATTTCTTAACCAAGCACTCAGTGTTCTGCACTGAATGTTCTCATGAGCTCCTTCTGTGCAAAGCCACTTCTCCAGTCAACAACTGGAGCACATGTAAAACTGAGTGTGGGTAATTAGATTGGATGCGCAGAGAAAAATATTACTGTGATGTTATGGGGACGTTATGGTGAAAACCGTAGACATGACATAGGGTAAAATATTTATCTTAATCATATCACAATCAACTTTTGCCAGTTTAATGTAGACACAAACATAACACCTTTTTTGTATTACAATATTTCAGAAATATTGTATTCAAATATGCAAATGAGGCCAAAGCTCATTAAATAATTGCATATCGCTCAAATACATTTTTCTGACTAATGGATGAAGTCCGTCATAATATTCTGGTTTCATTTTGTTAAGACACTCCAGGACTGGACTTGTCCAGAGCAGTGTGACCAATAACATTTTATTTTATTGTAGTTGTCCTCATAAATCACCAAGGGCCCAATTCAATCCGTCGTACTGAAGATCTGTGCTATAGCGCCATTGAAATGTAAGCGTCATTTCTAAATGAGAAGACATACGCAGCTTTTACTATGAATTTAGGCACCACGAACATTGGAATATTGCCTTAAAATGTCAGTTGCGCTAAAGCGCGAATCTTCAGTGGTACGGATTGAATCGAGTCCTGACACAGCTCTTCTTCTCTGCAGTTGTGCTGTTTCTCAGATGGTCGTGGTGTTTGTGGCAATAAACAATTGAGCAAAAGCTGCAGCCAGAGGAAAGTATCGGTGCCAAAAGCTGGAGCTAAGTGACTGATCGGCAAAACGCTTCGTTTGGTTAAAACGTCATCCATCTCAATGGAATAGAAACCTCAATAGCTATATTGATCACAGAAACCTTTGGAAAAGGCTGAGGTCAATTGTGTTTTACCTGTAAAAAGTTGCCTGATGTTGATCGATTTCACATTTTCCGATTTTTGCCACTTTCTTTCTCTACTTTGTTTTGCCCTTTTCTTTTCTTTTCTTTGAAAAGTTTAAGAATTTTTCCCAAAATAAAATTTAAAAAACCATTCACGGTGAATGGGATGTGCTGTATCTATCATCATTGATAAACGCCAGATTTCTTTAGACACATAATAATACAATATATGTGGAGGCTGCTGAGGGGAGGACGGCTCATAATAATGTCTGGAAAGGTGTCGATAGAATGGCATCACACACACGGAAACCGTGTGTTTGTACTTGATGCCATTCCACAAAGTCCACTACAGCCATTACCACGAGCCTGTCCTCCCCAATTAAAGTACCACCAACCTCCAGTGTATGGGATCTATAACCTTCTAGGAAGAGTGAGAGAGAGAGAGAGAGGAGAGGAGAGAGAAGGAAGCTGAGATAAAAAATAAAGATATTTATTTGACACATACAGGGGGAGTGAGAGAGAGAGACAGAGACAGGGGGACTGGTCAACATTAAGAGTGAGTGATGAGAAAGACAGTGAGAGAGAAAGATTGAGTTAGAGAGAGAGCGAGAGAGAGAGAGAGGCTGTGGGTGGTCTGGTAAGGTAGGGCGGTTGAAAAGCTGAGGGAAGAAATTCCCATGTCAGTGAAGAAAGCTGAGATATATTAAAACCTGTAATTCAAATCAAAGGTTAGAATCCAAAATGTATCAGTTAATTGATCTTTGGTCAGTCTCTTTCAGGAGAGCCATTTAGACACCTCCACCCCCCATTTAGAATGTGTGGGAATGTGTAGTTCAAATCCAATTTTATTGGTCACATACACATATTTAGCAGATGTTATTGCGGGTGTAGCTTAATGCTTGTGTTCCTAGCTCAAACAGTGCAGTAGCATCTAACAATACACAACAATACACACAAATCTAAAAGTAACAGAATGGAATTAAGAAATAAATATTAGGACGAGCAATGTCGGAGTGTCATTGACTAAAATACAGTAGAATACGGTGTATATACCGTACATATGAGATGAGTAAAGCAGTATGTAAACATTATTAATGTGACTAGTGTTCCATTATTAAAGTGACCAGTGATTCCATGTATGTACATAAGGCAGCAGCCTCTAAGGTGCAGGGTTGAGTAACCGGGTGGAAGCTATATTAAGTGATGGCCAACGTGTGTGTGTGTGTGTGCGTGTCTGTCTATCAAGCAATGTTCTACTAAATAAACAGTGTGTCTTGTAATGATCAAACAGTCTGCTTATCTACCATGAGAGCTAATAGGATATCCCTCTCCATGTTGGATCACACACATTTTCTCTATTTCATCAGCTATTTTCACAATGTTGTCTGCCCTGTGTTACTGCTGTGTGTGTGAGTGAGTGAGTGTGTGTGTGACTGCTGTCTGTCTGCTGTGTGTGTTGATTAGATTTGAGCATCTCTCTCCTGGCATTTTATTGAGGGACAGAGAGACAGGGCATTTATTGCTTGTGTCATTTCTCATTCTTAACACTTGTGGGTTTTTATTGCAAAACCGTGGGTGATCATTTAACTCAATTTAAATAGACAGACCAAACTGAGTTTTTGTCTCGTGTCTCTCTCTGTTTCGACCCATCCTCCTTCCCTTTCCCACCCTTCTGTTTCTTCACTCTCTCACACTGGTAGCAGTAGTTCCCAACCCTCTCCACATTTGGGGTGTGTTCAGCAGGAGCCAACGTTTTGGAACGTTCAGATAGAAATATGCTATGTACAACAAACATGCCTCTATGGCATGTATAATAATAACGAATCACGTCTTCTCTATTGGTGGCATTTCTTTCTGCAACGTTCAACAACGTTTGACTACTGAACGTGGCCCTGTCGGTCCCCGAGGACAGAGTCGGGAAATCACGTGTGGTCTCTTATTTGAAATGGTACACACACACTAATGTGTTCTATATAGTGCCAAATACGTTTTTTTAAAGCTCTTAACCATAGTGCATGTAGAACTCTTTCTTATGGTTCTTTATAGAATCTTTATGGACAATGGTTCTATAAAGACGTTCTTTGTAGATCCTTTTGAAGAACCATACAGGTTTTTTTAAAATTCTGGTCAGCCAATATTATATTGTTTAAAGTCCATATGTGTTATTATTGTGTTAATTGTCAAGTTGAATCAGGTGTGCTAGGAGAGGTTTGATAACCACTGATTTAGATGTCAGTTCTCAATTGACACAAGACCATATGTGAGTCTTTCTCAAGACACTGTCACTGGCCATAGTCA